>NC_090893.1:32643713-32646213 GCF_036669925.1 Montipora capricornis
TGGAGTGGAACGTTAGAATAGAGAAACGCAGGAACGGGGGAATTAAACATGGACTGGCGGAATGCTTAAACATGGAACGGTGTGAAAAATAGCCTGCGTAGCAAGTGTTCCTCTTTCGAAAGAAGAGCTCCCAAATAACCTTCCGCAAACTGGCTGCGCGAAAGTTGGGGCAAGAGACTGAGGGAATGCTTGCAAGAAAACCCCCTATTTTTGAAAAACGCCTACCTTTTCTTGACACGCGCTGATTGACATGAGATGCCGTTTGTATGAAAAATACTTCTTGTCATATATGACTTATCATTAAATATATAAAACTTATTGCTCTTTAAATAAGTTCATACATAAAACTTGCTACAAAATATAAAACTTGGCACGCCATATACAAACTTGTTGCAATAAAACTTGTCACGCCATATTTAAAATATAACTTGTCACGCAATACGCTCTCTATTTTTCCGATTTGTCTCTGACCGGACGCGTCACAGATTATTGGAAATGTCAGCGATTTATGGTTTCATTAGTCGGAAAAATCTGGGACGGTCGGAAATCTGCAAATGGTTAGGCTTTCAAGTCTTCTCGGATAAGAACTAAAAACCGTAGTCCCCGTCTCACGATGAAGCCTACGCATTATTCGGAAAGAATAGGGCATTGAGTTCTCGGTGTTGTGATGTGGCCTTTCCCTCAGCAATGTGGTCGGCTTGGCGTTATCTTCTGAATGGACTACTGATCGATGAGACCACACCTAATAGTAAAACAGACAGCAGTCAAATTGGCCTTTCCGAAATTCAGCAGGGAACTGGGGCGAGTTTCAAGTTTTAACTAATCGATAAACTGACACTACCACATGAAAGAGCATGTTGAGATTGGTCATTTGGCCAAGTATGGTGCTTTTAGGGTGAACAGAGACCAAGTCATGGACCTTGAAACATGGTTCAAATTCCATACAAACGTCTCTAATTTTGACAAAGCGTCCCCCAAAACCATATAAACTCTATTTTTTTTTTAATCAGCCTAGTGACAACTGTGAAATCCCGTCATGTACTTACAACTTGAAAGAAGCTGCGTTGAAAATCGCTATGTTTGCCCATTTTAAAGAGTATCACGGAAATCATAAAAATTTTAAGAGTTAATATGGTTTTGGGAGACGCTGTATAAAAATTAGAGACGCCTGTATGGATTTTGAACCATGTTTCAAGGTCCATAACTTGGTCTCTGTTCACCCTAAAAGCACCATACTTGGCCAAATGACCAATCTCAACATGATCTTTCATGTGGTAGTGTCAGTTTATCGATTAGTTAAAACTTGAAACTCGCCCCAGTTCCCTGCTGAATTTCGGAAAGGCCAATTGAAGGAGTCCAAGTGCTGAAACTCGTAAACCTGTTAAACCTGGTTTTCAGGTTCCAGGCACTTCTTGCTCGGATTGGTAACCAACCTGGCTGCCTTTTTAATTAGACGAAGATTAAGTCCAAGCTAACATTCAAAGGTAAGGTCCATGATTTCAATTGATCAAACTTTGTTGATTTTCCGCGCTCTAAGCGAGATTATGGGGAGAAGATTTTTTTTTAACCTGATAATTTCCAGTGTAATGCATGGCTAACATGCGTCTTACTCGACCGTTGTAGCTTAGCGTACAAAACCTTTTACGAGCAGACCGGTGATAGATTCGAACTGAGTCAATAGATTTCTGAACCATACTAACTATGTCTGAACCGACTAGGATTATTGCCAACTTAAGAACCTTTATGCGTAACTAGCTCGCCAGAGAAAGTAGCCGTTTGGTAGTTCGTCTGGGTACTGCCAATGGTCCAGTGGTATTCACGACCATTGAAATATGTTGTTGACGTGTTAGCGTAATTAGTTTAGATGCAAATTAAGAGCGCCTCTCAGCAATTTTCACCTAAGACCGTGCAAGATAAAAAAATCGAAAATTGCCAAACTTTGTCACAATAAACTACCAAAACCATTTCTAGGAAAATATGTTTTAGTTTGTTTCGATAATTATTTTACCTGGACGGCGACTTTTTCGGTATGGGGCCTTGTGAGCGAGTGAAAACGACTCCAAAATGTTGCTCGTTTGAATCGCTATTTTTGAAATAACGAATGAGTAACTTGAAATTCAAAACAACATGGCACAACTAGAGTAATTCCTTCACCCTTTAGCGCTGTTAACGGTACAATATACCAAAACTGGAATTTTTGACCAAAGCTTTTTTACATTGATTACAGAGTGCCAAATTTGTACGAAATTCGACTGTCAAAAAAGCATCCTGGTACATGGCTTTCTCAAACGGGACGATATTCATCAGAATAAACAATGTTTCTGCTGCAATTAAATTCAATAAAATTTTTGGGTAAATGAAACGGAGGATTTTTGAGGCCAATTTCAACATGCTGTTTGTCAACAAAAGTCGACCTTTGACCACCAAAGCAGAGGCGAGGTATACTGAAATCACACACGCTAATCTCGATTTATTCACTGAACAATTCGAGTCTTTAGGT
>NC_090893.1:32651213-32656213 GCF_036669925.1 Montipora capricornis
CAGAAATAAACAAATAAACAGTCAAACAATGCTATCATTTTTACAAAAAATGATAGACCACCTTTTACAAATCCGTGTTTTACAAATCCGTGTTTTACAAATCCGTGTTTTACAAATCCGTGTTTTACAAATCCATGTTTTACAAATCAGCGTTTTACAAATCTGCGTTTTACAAATCCGTGTTTTACAAATCCTCGTTTTACAAATCCGCGTTTTACAAATCCGTGTTTTACAAATCCGCGTTTTACAAATCCGCGTTTTACAAATCCGTGTTTTAAAAATCCAGTCCGTCTTTTACAAATCCAATCCAGTCCATGTTTTACAAATCCAATCCAGTCCATGTTTTACAATATGCCATGGCAGGCATATGCCCTCAAGAGCATGCCCTCAAGAATATGCCCTCAAGAGAATCATATCAGATCAGATTGTCGAACTGGAAGGTTTGTGTTCGGCAGCAGAATTCACCCCAGAGAGTTCTAAGAAAATTATCGAAGATCCTCCTATCTTCATCTACTGCTCTGCAGAGCAAGCGCTGGAGGAACGCTTCCTTTCGGCCAAAAGACAGATGAAGAAAAAAATAACATAGTTAATCTTGTGTACGTTAATAAGTTTAATTAGATCGTTAATCTCAAAGTTATTTTTCTTAACACTCGGCGAATCAAATCTTTCTTTCCCTACAAAGATCGCTTGAATCGTTCCCACAGATCGAAAGTTGTTTACAAGGCAAATTGTTGGGATTGCGATGACTTCTACATCGGCAAAACGAAGCACCGACTGCAGGATAGAAAAGCTGAACATTTTGAAGCGCTTAGCAAGCATGAACACACATCAGATATTGCTGATCATATTATGACTACTGGACATAACATAAAATGGGATCATTTTGAAATTCTCGCGTCTGCGAAAACTGATTACCACTGCAAACGAAACCTTGTTTACACAGGAATTGAATCCGACCTTAAATGCTAATTGTCACTTTATTACAGCTCGCTCTCAATTTGTTTTGAAATATAAATATTTTTCATATAATGAAGGTTACTTTTGAAAATGTATGTTGCCACATACGAAACGTCAAGTTAGATTTCATAAAATGCATTGCTTCACTGTAAATCAAAATCGTAAATCAAAGCCGCAGTTGATCGCAAAGTGCACCGACAGGAATTTTGGCCACTGTTTTCTCGCTGCCAAATTTTTCAAACTTTCCGTATTAAACAAGAAATTGCAATGGGAAAAACATACAGTTACCGTTTGCTGCAGTTTCTGCCGGTTTGCTTACATTTCTTACGGCTTACCAGAGCAAGTTTGTTTTACAGCTACACGCTTCAGTGATTGACAGCCTTATTACAGTCTCTTACTTATTGGTCAATTATTGTGGCGTGACATGCAACCGGAAGCTCAAAAGAAAGTGGGCGGCTACCGAGAAAAGGCTGGTTTTCGGGCAGGCGGTTTTCTCTCCGCTCTTCCCACTCCCCACCCCGTCGTTTTGTCACGGGGCCCAGACCTATCCCACGCTCTTCCAATATGGCGTCTGATAGTGTATCGTGGCGACACAACAACTACCGCCTGCAAGCAGGCTAAAGTGTGCCTTGGTGTCCTTATCACATTTTGCTATTGTTACGCATTGAACGTTTGCTGGATTATCAGAACTTGGGCCACAAATTCCCCCAACAAACTCAGAATAACCGCACGAAGCCATTGGTCTGTGTGCCAACCTCGCTCCCAGGGTCTCTCTTCTCTGCCTCCTGACGACACAATCACCGCACAACTCGCGAAGGTCACAAAGCGTTCGACTGGTTCGATGGTCGTTTGAGGGCTTCGAGGAAAATCCAACCAGCGTATACTTATATAAAGGGGGATACCTTTCTTTGTTTGTTTTGCAGGTATGTTCAGAAAGTGAATTAAGGAAACTTGTTTGCGTAAAAATATGGAATGGAATGAATCTTACTAGTGTGCAAATTTTTAGGTCAGTTATTTTAATTACCGAATATGTCACTCTTAAACCAAAACAGTTAAATTTTCAAATGACACGTTCCATTTTACCTACAGTAGTTCCAGTAAACCTAAAGACTCGAATTGTTCAGTGAATAAACCGAGATGAGCGTGTGTGATTTCAATATACCTCGCCTCTGCTTTGGTGGTCAAAGGTCGACTTTTGTTGATTAACAGCATGTTAAAATTGGCCTCAAAAATTCTCCGTTTCATTTACCCAAAAATTTTATTGAATTTAATTGCAGCAGAAACATTGCTTATTCCGATGAATATCGTCCAGTTTGAGAAAGCCATGTACCAGGATGCTTTTTTGACAGTCGAATTTCGTACAAATTTGGCACTCTGTAATCAATGTAAAAAAGGTTAAGTTTTAAAATTTGGTCAAAAATTCCAGTTTTGATATATTGTACCGTTAACAGCGCTAAAGGGTGAAGGAATTACTGTAGTTGTGCCATGTTGTTTTGAATTTCAAGTTACTCATTCGTTATTTCAAAAATAGCGATTCAAAGGAGCAACATTTTGGAGTCGTTTTCACTCGCTCACAAGGCCCCATACCGAAGAAGTCGCCGTCCAGGTAAAATAATTATCGAAACAAACTAAAACATATTTTCCTAGAAATGGTTTTGGTAGTACTTTATTGTGACAAAGTTTGGCAATTTTCGATTTTTTTTATCTTGCACGGTCTTAGGTGAAAATTGCTGAGAGGCGCTCTTAAGAACTATGTTGGATGAAAGGAGATATGGCGACTTTTTAGTGTCAAAATTCAAACATGTACTCGGCAATTCAAACATTCAATTTAGCTATTCAAACCTTCAGTGTGGAAATCATCAACAACTCAAACATTCATTTAGTTTCGGTAATTACAACCTTCAAATGAAATCAATACTGGTTTGAATTGTGGCATGGCATGCATGTTTGAATTTTGAAGCCGGGTTTGAATTAAAAAACTGAAAGTTGGAATTGCCAAATTCAGGACCTGAATGTTTGAATTGCCGAACTGAATGTTTGAATTGCCGAACTGGATGTTTGAATTGCCGAAGAGGGTCTGAATTTCCTGACTGAAGGTTTGAATTGCCGAATTGAACGTTTGAAAAAAAAAAAGACGATTGCATGTTTGAACTTTGACACTACAAATGCGCCATAATAGGAGCTATGTAATATCTATGGAGGAAAAAATAATGAAAAACACAATTGATAAACAAGCTCCATTTGATACAAAAGGGTTTTAGGAAAACACTCCCTATGGATTACATATGAATTGAGGCGAAAATCTACAATTCCAATTAAAGGCTGCTTGTGGAAGATCTAAGCTTGAACGAAATGACTGAAACGTGAATGTTTATTGTAGCTAAAGCTCGAGTTAAATGTAGCCAGATCTAGCAGTAAAATACTACACCGTAGAATGTCCATGCAGGCTCTCTATATCTCGCGAATACGGTTCAGTTTCTCTAAAGGCTCTTAGCGTCAAAACTACATGATGGAAGCTTTTGAACCAGCCAGGTTAAAAGAAAACCAAGTGTGTGCATTGATAAAGCTGTATAAACTTCGACAGGTTTAACTACAGGTCACTCGCTACAAAATCTTTACTAATGCTAAACTTATGCCTCATTGTTTAGGCCTAAGGTTTTGGGTTGCTTTACGTATAGATTGTTTTCATGTTATGTGATCGCCGCCATTTGGTGGCGAACACAAAAGATCTCTCATTAGCTCCTTTTGTTCGTCCACTAGCAATAGAGTTCTAAAGAGAGAGATCTAAAGTGATGATGTCATATAGTTACCAAAAATTAGCATTTTGGGGCAAATTGTCTTGGAGATACTGGACCCGTTTTGCTCTGATGACTCCACACAAATCATTCTAAATTTGACTCGTAACTGAGTCAAATTTAGAAGAATTCTGGGTTCTGGAGTCGTGCGACCAGAGGCATTTTTTTGTCGTCCTCACCGTTGATTTAGAATCACTGACCGTTCTCTCCGACCTTGAAAAAAAAAATTCCTCTAGCACCCAGGGCAATATTGAATATGTGAAATATTCGGCTGGTCTTTTATATACGGGATGTGAAACAATTAGTGTCCATAAAACGAAAAAAACAAAGCGAACATAACGATACCGAATTAGCAAGACCTAAACGGAAAAACAATAGTTCTTTTGTTCTTCACCTTTTTAGTCCGGTATATGAAAGTCTACCCAAATATTCATACATTCGAATGAAGGGGTAGTTTCTAAAGAAACTGTGGTGCTGCGTCGGTGGGGAAGTAGTATACAAAAATTTGGTTTTATCAACGGAGTTGATAATGTAAATTGGCCACCGTACAGAGATTCTAAAAGCTGACGTTTCGAGCGTTAGCCCTTCGTCAGAGCGAATTGAGGGATTATGGGTTACGTGTAGTTTTATAGTAGAGTAGGAGCTACGCTATTGGTGGTAACATGGCAACGTGAAAAATAGGAATATATTAGTTAAATGAAAAGCGTTCGTTAATACCGTAAGGATTAAGGGTGCCGATTTGAAAGATGAATTTTTGTTCCAGATTTTTGCGGCTTTCCGTCGTTCCTAGATGTAGGGAAAGGCCGCAGATAGCCATGTGTTTTTTGGAGTGGTTAGGCAGATTAAAATGGCGAGCGACTGGCTTAGATGCATCCTTGTCATTCTTCTCAACATCGCGAAGGTGTTCGCGGAATCGGTCACCTAGTCGTCTACCTGTCTCACCAATGTATAATTTATTGCATAACGTACAGGTTATGCAATAAATGTCATTTGCGGAGGTACATGTGAAACGATCGGTGATCTTAACAGATCGCTTAGGTCCCGATATCTTGCTAGTGTTAACAATAAAAAGACAAGTTTTGCATCGTGAGCGCGCGCATTTGAAAGTGCCGGGTTGCTCGTTAGTTTTGAGCGCGCTTCTAACTAAAATTCATCTTTCAAATCGGCACCCTTAATCCTCACGGTATTAACGAACGCTTTTCATTTAACTAATATATTCCTATTTTTCACGTTGCCATGTTACCACCA
>NC_090893.1:32671213-32676213 GCF_036669925.1 Montipora capricornis
TTGATTTGACCTCGGATCCAAGCTCCGTGTCGTGATACAGTATCACCAGCTGTTAACTTCATCAGCTATCGTGTAATCGGAAGCAGAAAATGCTCATTTCCAGCCAAGTGCGTGGGGATTTTTGACGACGAAACATTCACCGAGGTTCGCAAATGATGTGGCTTTAGCTTTGCGTGAAAAAATCGCGGCAGGGATGGATTTTCCAGTCGCAAACCGCCTCTGAGCTGACAACGGTCGGAATCGTAGTGTGCAGCCTTGACTTCGTCTTAGAACATTGAAAACACGGAATTCCCGCAACGGTAAAATAAGCTCCAAAAGGCACAAAAATACACCAGAGGTAAGTCATTTTTATTCATTTTAGTGAATGAACGTTAAATTCCTAATAAGTAGTTTCTTCGAAATACATTTTAAGATAAAAACTAGCGATAAAATTTTTCGACGTTTCGATCTCGCTGAGATTATTTTCAAGTTTGAAAAAAAGTGAATAAAACTTTGCTTATAAGAAGTAAAATCACACGTGAGAATATTAAAAGCGATAAAATTGTGGAAACATGTACTAAGCGTTACAAAAGGTAAGTGATAAAAACTAAAAAAAGGCTAGATAAAGATAAAGCCAACTTTGAACACGCAGTCTGACTCCATCTGTCCAAAGTTATTTTTATAACTAGGAGTATTTCATATATTCTTTTTTAAAGCGTTTTGTCCTATTGTTATCTAGCCTTTTTTTTTAGTTTTTATCACTTACCTTTTGTAACGCTTAGTACATGTTTCCACATTTTTATCGCTTTTAATATTCTCACGTGTGATTTTACTTCTTATAGGCAAAGTTTTATTCACTTTTTTCAAACTTGAAAATGATCTCAGCGAGATCGAAACGTCGAAAAATTTTATCGCTAGTTTTTATCTTAGAACGTTAAATTGAGCGTTTTTTAGGCTTCATAATCTTCGGTATTTTATTTCCCTTCCAAGGTCACCATATAGTCACCATGGGGGATCGATCCTTCATGGCGGCAGCGCCACGGCTTTGGAATAGTCGAAACGTCGAAAAATTTTATCGCTAGTTTTTATCTTAGAACGTTAAATTGAGCGTTTTTTAGGCTTCATAATCTTCGGTATTTTATTTCCCATACAAAGTCACCATATAGTCACCATGGGGGATCGATCCTTCATGGCGGCAGCGCCACGGCTTTGGAATAGTCTTCCCATAAACATTAGATCTGCTTGCACCACAAGTGATTTTAAACAGAAGCTTAAGACATTTTTATTCACCAATGCATTTTGTTAGTATAGTTATTTTATATTTACATTTTTACAGTCTTTTTAGGAAATTACTTTTTAATTGTAAATAGTGTAGTTTTCGTCTTTGTGATTCCATACTAATTGTAAGTAGGTTTTATTTTTTAATTTATTTTAAATGTAATGTAATGCCTGTAATGCGCATTTGATTATTCTTATAGAAAATGCGCAATATACTGAAATATTAAATATTATTATTATTATTATTATTATTATTATTATTATTATTATTATTAAAGTCTTACAACACGTTTAAATTCTCAACGGCTGCCTGTAACGCAACACCACTTTTACTCAAAGGTCATCTTCCACTAGTAATCAATTATTACACGCTCTCTAGTGACGCGAACTTGGGCTGCCTATGAGTAGAGCAGTATTTCTGTCCTCGTCCGCTTGAATAATGCGGACCTGCGTGAAAACAACCAGCGATTAAATTTCACAAAAACCACAGTCCAGAAGATGAACATGACGGCAATGGAGAGATATTATACAAAACAATAACCAAATGAAGATGACACCTGCTTAAAACTCCGTTGCTATGCTCGAGAAAGTTTTTTTTTTTTTCGGTAAAAACCTTTCATCCCTTCAACAATCGATCCTCTGTTGGGTTCCAGTCCTTCCCCGACATGTCACGCTATAGCGTGACAAACGAAATTTTCCAATAGCTTTACAAAATCACATTGATTTTATTCGTTTAGATCATCGGTGACCCTTATTTCTTTAATCATCAATCACTTACTTTACTTACTATCTACAAAACATGATGAAATGAAAAAAATCCTACCTTAAGAAGTTATCATTTTTTTAAAAATTTCTTTCCTCGTGCCATCGAATTCGGTAGTGATTGCAGCGGATAGAGCTTACGAAAACGCTCGTCGAGGATGAACTCTACTGTTTATGGCATCCCTAGCGACATGCAATTATCTAAAAATCCCACTCCTAAAAACCTATGCACGGAAACCTTCACTCTAACAGTTTATTTTTATGATTTTAGATGGATTAGGAGATGAGGCTACATCTCGCTATTATAACCGATTTCTCGAAATTAAGGCATTTTTCCACTGCCATTTTCTCCGAAACAAAGTCGCTAACCCCCATTTTTTTTTCATTTTTGGAGTAAGTACTGTTTAACTCATAGGGTTAATATGGAAGATGGAGGCTGAGGGTAATGGGCTCCTGCCACTAAAGGAGACCATATGGGCGTGGCTCAAGCTTTTTGTGACCCCTAAAGGAGACCAATCTGGGCGTGGCTTAAGCCAATTTTGACCCCTAAACGAGACCTTGGAGGCTTAAAATATTGGCGCTTTGCCCGGAAACCCTAAGTGAGACCAAAATCCAAAATTTACACCCCTAAGCGAGACGACGACCATCCCCGTCTGTTTCATCTGGGAGTCCCCCTCCCGGGTTAAAACCCCGGCCGATTCGACACGCAAATGAACAGACAGTTGAAGGTTAATGAATAATTCATAACTAAAAGCATTCATTGAAATGTCAGCTATTGTTTCCAGTCAAAAATACAATTACGAATGCAATACTAGGATAGATTAAACAAGATTGCCCTTACCGATCTGCAGTCCTCGTCCTCCTCCATTTTTGAAAAGACCGAGACGATATGCAACACCACTGACAAAGTACTTTGTGTAAAACCACTGAAAATTTATTGGAAACCCAACCAAAATAAAAAAAAACCGCCAAAAAAATTCCGCCAAAAAATCCTAACTCGAAAATCCAACTCGAAATCCAACTCGAAAATCCAATTCGAAATCCAACTCGAAATCCAACTCGAAATCCTAACTCGGTAAATAGGCAACCTCCATCAAAAAGAGTTATCGATTCTTATTTTTTACCATGCACAAAGTACACACGAACTCATCGTTAAATCTTTCACCATGTTGTTGATGTAAGCGTAAGATATCTATTTGAAGAAATAAAAATAAAAGCCAATCAAAACTCGTTCTTTCAATGATGTTATGAATCGGGGGTATTAAATAACCAATCAAATCATTTTCCGCAAATTCCAGAAAAAACCACGTGGTATTTAACAAGATTATCAATGGTAAATCACAGACGCTCCTCTCCGATCTTTTTAGAAGAGCGGTGGCTGTACACACTATTGATCGATCCTGTCTTGGGTTCCAGTCCTTCCCCGACGGAAGTGGTTACAATGGGGTACAATGGTACAGCATGCAACTATCTAAAAACCCCACTCCCATATTTCTGTGCACAGAAATCTTCATGCTAACATGTTATTTTTTATGATTCTCGACGGATGAGCAAATTAGGCACATCTCGTTATGATGACCCATCTATCGCAATTGTGAGGCATTTTTCCCTCGCCTTTTTCTCCGAAACAAAGTCGATGATCCCCCCCCCCCCTTTTTTTTTCATTTTTGGAATAAACAATTTATGACCTAACTTCAGGCTAGAAATGAAACAAATTTCAATGTGGGAAGATTTTCGCCCGAACGTCCTTAAATTGACCACCACCGCAAAGAATTCGAATGCTGACGTTTCTAGCTTTAGCCCTTTGAAGTTTACGCTAGTCAACTTACAATATCAACTGAGTTGGTAAAACCCATTTCTGTGGTCATGACTTTGGTTTGCGAAATTGTTTGGACTGTAGAAACTGCAAACTTGAAGGTCAGCTTCAGCGCGGTGATCCAGAATGAACAGGAAAGCACCAACTTTAATGTCCTCGTCTCAAGGTTATGAAGAGCCGGTGGAAAAGGGAGAAAGATAGTGGAGTGAAAGGGTAGAGATCAACTATCATTTGAATAATATTAGAAAGCCTCTACCAACGCAGTTACTTCCGGGTGTATGATGCGTGAAAACGCACTCTGGCAGGTGGGATTTCATTTTGGGACAACTACAAGAAGACTCCACTTTATTGAGGGTGCGTTCGATTGACCCTATTCTGGAATAGGAATACTCGGGAGGGTTAATGATTTAAAACGGCGGCGTTTTGAAGCAACAAGGATAATAAAGATGTCATTAAAGTAGCATGTTAGCAGGTCATGAGCACAGAAATGCGTTTATCAACTTAGTTGATATATTAAGTTGACCAGCGTAAACTTTGCTCTGACAAAGGGCTAACGCTCGAGATGAAGATAATTTTCACGTGAATCTCCGTAAAAACGAAGGATTTCCAACCGTCTATTCCATGTATTCCTATTTCGGAATACGGTCAATCGAACGCACCCTTAATTAGTTTAGAAAAATCCCTCAATTCGCATACGATTTGGTATGATTTAATACAATATTGCGTAGTTAAAAAATTGATGAAAATCGCTGGGCGGTTGAACAAGCTTCTGCTTAATAAATATTGATTTAGAAATAAGTTGCGTAGAGATCTGAACTCATAGTAATTTAACACCAAATAACTCTACATAAAATTTGACCTTAGAGTCTGAAGCTCTCTGAGCTTGCCACGTTGATTTGATAAGAATATCATTCTTGTGTTGGCGATTGATATTAGATCACTAGAAAATTGTTAGCCCTTGGAGGGCAAAATACTGATGCCATGCGATTTGTGTAATAGAACAAAGGAGAGTAATATCAGATTCAATTCTCTTGCTGTTGTGGAACTACTCGTTTGGTGTGGGACGCGATCAGACAGCGATCTGAGCGTGGATTACTTGAACTTATAAATTCGTGCGAACTCTGTGGATTTGCAGGCAACTATGACAATCCTGCTTCCCAAAAAC
>NC_090893.1:32681213-32683713 GCF_036669925.1 Montipora capricornis
ATTCAAACTTAAATAAAACCGCCGAACTGCCGAACTGTAAGAGGGCCATCCTTGGTGACTGCTGACCAAAAGGGAAACGGCTCACTAGTTTCCAGTCTTATCTCTCGCGTGTTATCCAAGATGGTGGAGGATTACAACTCTCCGATTCGTCTGTACTTTAAAGAAAAATTGAGCAAAAGTCATAGCAGACTCATCGAATTAACCCTTAAAGGAATGTGAAAAGATACTGATCGAGCCGATTCATCACTAGAGTCTCTAGATGTGGCCCTGAATTCTGTATTTTAGCCCTGGTCTTTTTTTAAAGGATTACGTGCTGACACGAATTCTTTGATATTTCGAGAGTATACTGTTTCATATTGCTTCTGGCCCGGCCTGCAGCTATTACGAGTTCATCAAAAAAGGTAATCTGTTACTAAAATTTCCGACAATCAATGGATTACATCAGAATAAAAGTTTTCTTTTTAATTGATTCGTGTACAGCGTGATTGTTTTTATGTTCAAAGTTTGGTGCCTTAATGATACTTGGGGGTACATGTACGTAATACCTTATAGGATCTTTAGGAATTTTATACACTTCACTCCTATAAAGGTCCTTACAAGATCCTTATCCTTGAAGGATCAAGATCACCCTAAAGATCCTTTTTAGATCCTTGAAAGATCCTCCTCTTTCAAGGATCCTAACAATAATCCTTTCAAGATCACTTTAAGGTTCCTTTTAAGATCCGTGAAGGATCCTCATAGGATCTTTCAAGGATCCTAGTAAAGTTCCTTTCAAGATCACTATATGGATCCTTTTAAGATCCTTGAAGGATCCTGTCAAAGATTTTATTAAGATCCTTTCAAGGATCCTTTTAAGATCCTTGTAAGATCCTCGGTCACTCTTTGAGGATCTTTCCAAGATTTTGTGTGTGGATCTTGGTAAGATCTTTGCAAGATCCTGATCTTGATGAAGTATCCCAAGAGTCCTCAATGTTAGAAAATCTTTGAAGATCCTTTAAAGATCCTTCAAGGATCCTGTGAAGATCTTCATCTTTAAAGATCTTTGTCAGGTCTTTGAAGATCTTTGAAGATCTTTAAAGATCCTTTAAGGATTTTCACCAGGGATATCCTCTCCCCCCCTCTCTCTCTCTCTATATATATTATATACAAAGTAAAAGCAGACTTATAAAAAGAAATACGAGAAGTTTTTATTCTTTGGTGGATGCAGAGTATTAAGTCGTCAGGTGAGCAAATTATAAAGGGCATACACCGAATTACCTGCGTCACGAGTCGGTATATCGGAGGTTGTCAAAGGTTATTGTTATGTATTGAAGGGGACAACCAGCAAGAGGTAAAAGCTGTAGGAACTCAACAATATCGCGTTTTTGTAGGCACTCACGATAAGTCCCTGACGCGAACAACGTATTTCCGGGAATTAGTACTTCTGGCCCCAGTTGTTCAAACGATGGATAATGCTATCCGCTGGATAAATCACTATCCACTGGATAACTCAATTGGTTTTGCTAGTGTTTATCCGCTGGATAGTGATTTATCCGGTGGATACCGCTATCCATCGTTTGAACAACTGGGGCCTGGTATATAACAGTTATCCTCAACACAATACGACTCTTGGAAGCTAAAGGAATGTGTAATATCATGTATAAAGAGTGATCTACAATGATAGACAAAACTGTTGGGAAGGTTAGCACTTTTAACGTCTTCATTGCTTCTCTCCCCTCGCTCCTCATTCAATGTTGTGCAAAATTGAATGGTTTTAGTGGGAAATTGTTGTGTTACCTTCCAACATTGAATAGGGGGGAGGAGGGCTATATAAGAGAAAGTGAAACTGTTTCTTTTGAGCTTTAACAGAAGCGGGTTGAAATACAGTTCTGGTGTGGTTCATTTACATAACCTTTCCAACTACTTTTGTCTATGATTGTAGTATTCAAGAGAACGCCAAAAAGTGCGCCCTCGTGATGTTCATCAAAGGACGAGCGGAACACGTCGCTGAGAGCAAGAACAAAACAATGACCCCCTATATAAAATTTATTGCCCACTTTTAGGAGAAAAAGGACCAAAATGTCTTAATTACGCTGTAAACATAAACAGAACTGCAACTAACCGGAAGTTGTCCTGTCAGTAACTCAGTAACGCCATGTCACGCTCTAGTCCCAAGGCGTCCACTAACCAAGGACGGAAATGAAAATTCCAAGCATCCACGAGGTACCTTGGCCTCAAAACACAAAAATCTCTCAACAACGGCGATAATCCGGTTGCTATTAAGTGAGAGGTGGACCATATTCGTGAGTTCGTATCCGCTAAATGGTCAGTTCTTCGGTCTAGTAGGGTAGCTTTTATGTTGGTTGACCGGCCGTCAGTTGACATATTCGTTTCAAACTTCATCCAACAACTTCCAACGAGTCGCAACAACACGCAAGAACACACAACATGGTGTGCAAACGCTCGCAACATGTTGGGCCCAACAATGTTGCGAGCGTTTGCACGGGCCTTAAGACGAATA
>NC_090893.1:32688713-32698713 GCF_036669925.1 Montipora capricornis
CAGCTTAGCTACAGGTGATCAAGTCCTGATGAAAAAGAGGAAGGAAAACAAGCTATCAACAAGCTTTGGGGAAGCACCTCACAAAATTACCAGTAAATATGGAAATGAAGTCACTGTGATGTCACCAGAAGGAGTTAGCTATAAGAGAAACGTGACTGAAGTAAAGAAATACCTGACAGGGAGCGAGGGGCCGAACCAACAAGACACAGGACAAGATGTTATTGCAGATATTAATGCCAATACAGGGACCCCATAGGTATCCACGAGGCCATCTCCGTTAAGGAAACCGCCAGGATACTTAAAGGATTATGAACTCTATTGACAGGGACGCTTTGAACTATGAGCATGTTATTCAGTTTTAATTGAACTTGCCCTTATCAAGATCAGAACGTTCGGAAAGAGATATACGTGTAATGTTGCTGTTGAAAACTATGTCTAAATCCAAGGAAAAGAGGGGTTGTAGTGTTTGTTGGTCTACCTGTGGTAGACCACATGCATGATGGGATAGGTTTGGAGTGTGTGTAAGGGAAATCAAAGTGTGTGAACGAAGTTGTTATTAAAAGCTGTTGAGATTCGACTTAAATGTGGTAAAAGTATAACAGTAAGTTCCGATATAAAGAAGAACCCTGGTCCCATTGTGGACCCCAGTAAAACTATAAGAGCACCTTACAGCCAAGGCAACTTTAGAGTATTTCGTCAAAATGGTGGACAACAGTGTTTTTGCGATGAGTTTGAGTTCTTTCATATACCACAACAATGGGCGGATTTATTGTGCTAATGATTTGATACAAATAATGGACGTTGGTAATCAGTTATATTCAAGGTTGGCGCATTCAGCTGCCTTTTTTGCTGTTGGCAGAGTTACCATCAATGTTAAGAGTGTTTGATACTGCTTACCAAGTTTCTTACAGTGAGAGCTACACTGGAAATGTTCATGGTAATAGTGCAATCGAGGGATACCATTACTGTATGTCTTTTCTTGGAGCTTTCGAATCGCTTATGGCTCAAAGCTATACCTCATTTATTTTAGGAGTAAGATGCATTGTTGTTGGAATCTATTGTTGTAATAATGGTGCTTTTAAAATATTTGATTCTCATGGTAGAGATTTGTATGGAAACATGCGTTCTTTTAGAAGTACCATCTGTGAGTAGTTTAGTCCAGTATATTCAAAGTTTGTATCAGATCAGTGATATATTTGAGGTAAAAGGAATAAAAATTGCTAAAGTTAATCTTAATACTGCTGAAAACAACAGCTTTTGTCCTCAGAAGCAGTGTTGTCCACTGGCACTATATTAATTGTGTTACTCTGTCATCAAGCCCTGCAGTTACTGGGATTCTAATACATTAGCTGCTATTGTGAACATTGGGACTAAATTCTACCATGGCTGGTGTATAAACAGTCATCTTACAATCAATGATTTACCTAAATGTGTCACCATCTGAGGAGTAAAGGTGAAAGTGAATCCTCATGCCAAAAGTACAGGAGTGATGACCTGTGATTCAACCTTTGCCCCATATACATTTCCAGGATAAATGTATAAGTAAATTTTCGACCTATAATATACATTTGCTCACGAAAAAGACTTCCTGTTTCTTCAGTGACGTCAGCATTCTAACGTTTACAAACATTTGTGAGGCTGACAAGATAAAATTTGAATACATATTTATTATGAACTATTACCTTCAAGGCATTTACATGTACGAACTTGTTTCATCAGGGATTCGCTGATTTGAAGTTTGAAGTTCCTACTTATTAAAAACCAACCTTTCACAAAAAAAAAAAAAAAAACACCAAAAAAAAAAAAAAAACACCAGCAAAGATAATTCAACTTCATCCTAGCATTTCTTAAATAAAACATAGGAATCGGCCAGACGATAGGCCGAATATGGCCTC
Source organism: Montipora capricornis (assembly GCF_036669925.1). NCBI lineage: Eukaryota > Metazoa > Cnidaria > Anthozoa > Scleractinia > Acroporidae > Montipora > Montipora capricornis. The sequence goes on from NC_090893.1 coordinate 32,690,609, forward strand.
TTGTTTAATCTTAATTTTTAGTTCTCGTTAATATTAGAGGGGATCATTAAGGGGGTCAGTGCCAGAGGGTCAGTGGGGGAGGGGGAGGGGTCAGTGTTGTGCCAAGCTAAAGACTTTTAAGTCTTATGTACACAGCAAAGTTACCCACTATAGTGCCAACCAAGCTCTTTCATATATGTTATGAATGAATAATTATCATGGGTTAAAGTACCAGAAAAGCCTCTCTTTGTTAGTCCAAAAAGACCCAGCAATGGAGCGCAAAATCTTTCAGTGACCAGCTAGGATGGCAACTGGGCGTATTGTCTTCTGATTGGATCGCTGTTGCTCTGGCAGACCATTATTTCCTGGTATTATTGATCTTTCAAATTAGCTGCATTTGGGGTTGTGAATTTTTTCCCTTAAAATTGTGCTGGCTCCCGTCTGACCTTGTAACTCATTCGGAAGAGCATCGTTGATCTATTCCATAGGTCCTGGGTTTCCTTGGTGGAGGAGGCCTTTATATTTTCGATGTGGAAAGAGAGGGTAGTTGCCAAAACGCAGGGTCGGGGCCAGGGTTGGGATGTCATTTTTTTCTTAATTTTTTTGTTTCAATTTTTCTCGTTATTCTGCTGTACTGTTATTTTCGAATGTTCGGCATTTTTCCTTCATTTATGGTGGAAATTTTTTATACGAAAGCTGTAGCTATGAAAAGGACATTTTTGTTTGTTTTACGACTGAAATTGGAGTTTTTGCGGGGAATATAAGCTAACTCCTAGAGACACTGAAGACTCGCTGAGCTGCACATTTAAAAACCACATCTTTATATTCACTTCGTAAAACCTTCTCCGCAATACAATTAAAACGAAACAAAACATAGCCACAGTTCCACGATAGTCGTCACGCAACGTTGTCATTTGCTTGTTTTCGCAAAATTGTTCTCAATGTTGTTGTGTTTTTTATCGTAAACGTGGATTCGACGTCTGAATAGAATTGGCTGAAAAGTTCCCGTGTGACTCTAACTTTTTCTACAAACCGTTTGTAGTCAGACAACAACATTGATAACACCGCGAACGATGGTAGTGGACCTGTGATTCTGTTTTTAACGAGTAAACACTACAATGCGATTTTAACGTGTGGAGCTCAGCGAGTCTTCGTTGCCTCTGGCAGTTGGTGTATATAAACTCCAATTTCAGCAATTTCGGAAATTCTGTTAATTTCGAAAAATAAACTCCGATTTTCGGAAAGACAAAGCCAGATGCTCGCAAGTCCGATTTAGAAAAAAACTAATGTGCCCCTAAGAACTTTCATAGCTTCCGTGGGTTCTTTGGTTTTTTTGACTAATTTCCACCATAAATGAAGGACAGATGCCTGTCATTCGAAAATAACCGTACAGGAGAATAACGACAAAGATTGAAACAAAAAAATTGGGGGAACAAGACGCCCCGGCCCCGACCTCGGCCCCGGCCCCGCGTTAATACCCGAAAGAGATGCAACTGTTTATGACCGACATTGTATACGTGAATATTTTTTATAGTGGAATTCTGCCAAACTGAAACGGCAGCCTTAGCTAGAAATGTCATTTCAAACTATAGATTTCAATTTTAAGTGTATTTTCTTCATCGAAACATTTTAGAATCCTACGCAGAAGCAGAAAAAAGAGGTCAGTAAAAAGCGCGGAGAGAAAGTGAATTTTCCTTTCACGTTTGTGCTGATTAATAGAAAAGGCGGTTAACCTGAAGACAAGACTACAGAGGATCTAATTGGACATATAAGTGCAAATTTATTGAGCAACAACAACTTCAGCATTTTTCAACATTTTGAGCAGATTCAAGAGGATCAGGAGAACGCAAAATTTATTTCTTTCATGTATCACTAATTTGATAAGAGGATGAATATTTGCAGTAAATGGCCAATTTAACCAATTTGTCGTTGTTACCTTGTTTACCAGCGTTCACACGTACTGGCGATTTTCCCTCCAACTCCACCTATGATCTAAAATAAACAGTCTATTGGATAACCTATTACATCAAAAGGAACGTGCCGGTCTCATTTCTTACTTTCTTATTTCTTCTTGGTGTTCGAAATTAATCCTCTGGGAATTGAACTCTATTTTTATGCAAATAGTTTCTTTTTTTTTTTCATCGAATTGGCATCCATTTTAGTCACGTGAGTGAAAACGCTCTATATTCCATATTTTGCAGATGATGGACAACGGAACAACTCTACAGTTTCACAACAAATAACTACCGCGACCACGACCTTACTGAACGGGACAAAAGAGTACTCTGTCATAAGAAGCGCCAAGCCGTCCATTAAGCCAACCACTGACGACAAGATAAAAAATCGCACCTCTGCAACGAAGCCTGATAATGAAAACACTTTGAAAGTACAAACACCGACTTTGAGAAACTTCCAACAAAGGCATCATAAAGGAAATCACTTCATTTGGCCGACTGTGATTATTGTACTGGCTGTATGCCTGTCAGCTGTTGGCGTCGGAGCCGCTGTGTACTTTGTGCGATGGAAGAGGTAAGAACATTTACCATTTTAAAGAGAAACTAATGGTCCAAAAAACATGACGAGTTAGTTCTAAGAATGGGTGAATTTCATTTACCTTACTTCTAGATGTAGTGCTTTAATCCTGATGCTAAGAGTATCCCTTTCATTAAAAAAAAAAAAATAATAAAAAAAGATAGAGTTTGCGAGGATATCTCAATATCCTGGATGGTCTCTATCTCTTGAACCCTTATTTTTCTCTTGTCTCCTCTTAATGTAGAAACTCAGAAAAGGAAACTTCTAGGCAGAGATGGCCGACACATCGTATTGGCAAAAAAGGCCAAAAGCGCCACAGGAAATGGTTTACTCTTCCAGACAGCAGATATTGCTTTGACACTTCCACAGTGACCATTTTCCCCTTCTTTTAGGATAAAAAAGATGAAGAAAGGATTCCAAGAAGAAATGGCAACTATATGTATACAGTAAGATTGCTACTGTTCAAGTAGCCTTTAAGCTGTTTTGCGACTCTGAAATACTATTGTATTGCACCAACCACTCTCATGAAACTAGATAAGCGCGTAGCAGCCATAACGTTTAATCACTTGTCTGTGTTGTGTGGTATGGGGCTAGTAAACCATCTCTGTTAGAAGTGCTGTATGTTTGGGTAATACGTTTAATTCGTGTGCAGTGGTGTAGGCTAGGGGTTACAGGGTCAGTCTGCTGGGTATTTCAGGGCATAAATGATCAGTTGGTGTTAAGTGGCAAGGGGCGCAGAGTAGAACAGAGTTGCTGTGGGACTACCCTAGGTGATAGGGCAATTTTTCCCAAAGTCTTTGAAATTACCACACGATTCAAAGCCAACGGTTGGAGGACAGAAAAAGAGCTATTTATATGCTGTTAATACTGTAGCTGGATATTGATATTTTATGTATGTTGTTAGGCGTCGCTGCCCCACTTGAGATTTACAATTTACCGCCTGGAAACGAGACTCTTGGCGCGTTTCTTTCCATTCTCTGACTGTTGGCTTCGAAGAGTGTTTTCCCGCACCTTGGGGAAAAAAAATTCCTCTGGCACCTGGGGTAGTAAGTACCCTGGGTACCAGAGGGTTTTTTTCTCTTTGGCGAGATCTCTATCAGCGGCAAAGCCGTAATACCGAACCCCGAAGCCATTGTGGTGAGGGGAAAAAAACCCTCTTCCATGATTCGTGATTATGAACACGGTCGCTGATTGGTTTTCGTAGTTAGTGCCAGTCCTTCCCAAGTAAAACAATCTAACACTCAAGTGATTTCATTGGGTTGAACGGCGATAGTGCACCCCAGTGGCCACAAAACCGGTTTTGAGCACAGGGAGTGCTACGAAAACAAAAGTGGCGGTAGAGGGCTATGAATTCGAGTGAGCATTTAGAGGTTTGCACAGCACAATACACAGCAAATTCTGGATTTTCGGAGGCTTTAGAATTGAAACCTGTTCAGGAATTTCATCAAGCGTGAGGATGGTTTGCGGTCCTGCCAACTGGATGCGGCAAATCTTTGATATTTCAACTTGTGCCCAGCTTGTGCCGAAAGTTTGTTCGTATTTGCATGATCGTTGTGACAGTTATCCAAAAGCTGCCATCGAAGTCGTTATTTGTCCCTTGAATGCCTTGATTGATTCGTATATCCTAGAGCTCAAAGAAAATCCGAAAACCGTGAACACTAGAAATTTGGCAGCAGCCGGAGCAGAAATTACGTAAAACAAAAGAAACAAAAGACAGAACAAAGCAACTCCAAATAAAGACTAACATTTACATCTACATCTACATGTTCCAGCATTCGGCAAAGTCCCTTTTCGACTTGTGGCTGTTTCTGCTTAGGTGGCCTCATACACCACACGCCTTTTTAGAGACATCGCCGCCAAGCCGGCCACTTTTGCTGGAGAGAACAGGACAGCCACAACACCGGGGACTTTATCCCCTACTAGGACTAATCCCAAGTGACCAAAAACACAATGCTTTCTGGTACCTGCAGAAGGACCCAGAAATATTGTTTCGAGTAGAAAGCTACGCATGAGTAAACTAAACCGCAACCACCAACGGAAATTAGTTTGTGGTTTCATGTCGCTTTTGATTTGTTGCGGTACGATGGGAAATGCCAAAATCAAAACGTTCTTTTCCCAAATGACTTGAATTGGGTACAGCATTGACACCACTGAAGAAAAACGCTTTGTCAAGATATCTTATTTCGAAATTGCATGGAAGTGAGATTCTTAACTGCCGTGACCAGAGGTTCTTATTTTTCGCCTCTCCGTCTTAACCGCTCCTCGGGAAAGAAAAATAAAACCCCTGGCACCCAGGGTTGGTAGTAAGGGACATGCAATAGTTGTCAAATGGTCGCAATGAGCTATGACTGCAAATATAAACAACTGCCTTTTCAATGAAATGAACGTCATGCAAATGAAAATACAGGTAAATATAAAATATCGGCCACAGATGGAGGGATACCTATAGTCGATCCATCCCGCGTTTTCCAATCAAGCTCTAGAAACATTTTTAATCACAAAATACGCTGAATATGCACTATTCATCAAGCCTGACCCCGAGGAATACAAGCACTGCATTTGCTTTACACGGAAAAACACAAAGTTTAGGCTTTACTTCTGAGAGGATGATAAAAAGCTGCGAGTTGCTTGGTTCGTAAAGCGGCTGCTAGAGGCGCTTATCTACGCTTTAGGCCTGATATCGTGCCCTTCGTAACTCAGTCCCCAACACATGCAACTACGGTGGCCCGTAAGTGCCATCCTTAAAGTTAAATAAAACTTGTATTTACCTTGCGAAAAAAGATCCGGCCGTTAGATCCAAAGTTTCCAGTCAACTTCAACAAATTCTTGCGAACCGAAAAATCTAAATAGATGTTTGATGTTTCGAGTCCATAGTTACACCGGATCCATAGTTTATACTCCGGATACAAAGTTGTTTACTCCGGATCCATAGTTTATACCCCGGATCCAAAGTTGTTTACTCCGGATCCGTAGTTTAAACTCAGGATCCATAGTTTTTACTCCGGATCCAAAGTTGTTTCCTCCGGATCCGTAGTTTAAACTCAGGATCCATAGTTTTTACTCCGGATCCAAAGTTGTTTACTCCGGATCCGTAGTTTATATTCCGGATCCATAGTTTTTACTCCGGATCCATAGTTTTTACTCCGGATCCAAAGTTGTTTACTCTGGATCCGTAGTTTCTTACTCCGGTTCCAAAGTTCCACGAACGCCCTCGTTACCGTGGTGATCACAGTCAAATCAAGGTGACTACTTGGTGTAGGAACTCATATAGTGGTCCGGTGGAGTCACTCATATAGAGGTCCCAGGTGGCGTACTCAATACCTATCCTTAATCATACCTAGCCGTACCTAAGCATCCCTAGCTGTACGCAAGCATCCCTAAGCGTACTTAAGCATCCTTATTCCTCCCTAGCTCTACTTAAGGATCCTTAATCATCCCTACCCGTACCTAAGCATCCCTAACCGTACTTAAGCATCCTTAATCATCCCTAGCCGTACCTAAGCATCCCTAGCCGTACTTAAGCATCCTTAATCATCCCTAGCCGTACCTAAGCATCCCTAAGCGTACTTAAGCATCCTTCTTCATCCCTAGGCGTACTTAAGCATCCTTAATTAACCCTAGCCGTACTTAAGGATTCCTAATCGAACTTAAGCATCCTCAATCATCCTTAGCCGTACCTAAGCATCTCTAGCGGTACTTAAGCATCCTTAACCATCCCTAGCCGTACTTAAGCATCCCTAAGCATCCCTCTTCATTCCTAGCTGTACTTAAGTATCCTTAATCAACCCTAGCCGTACTTAAGGGATTCTTAAGTACGGCTAGAGATGAAGAAGGATGCTTAAGTACGCTTAGATATCCTGATGCTTAGGTACGGCTAGGGATGATTAAGGATGCTTAAGTACGGCTAGGGATGCTTCGGTACGGCTAGGGATGAAGAAGGATGCTTAAGTACGCTTAGGGATGCTTAGGTACGGCTAGGGATGATTAAGGATGCTTAAGTACGGCTAGGGGTGCTTAGGTACGGCTAGGGATGATTAAGGATGCGTAAGTACGGTTAGGGATGCTTAGGTACGGGTAGGGATGATTAAGGATCCTTAAGTACAGCTAGGGAGGAATAAGGATGCTTAAGTACGCTTAGGGATGCTTACGTACAGCTAGGGATGCTTAGGTACGGCTAGGGATGATTAAGGATAGGTATGAAGTACGCCACCTGGGACCACTATATGAGTGACTACACCGGACCACTATATGAGTGTCTACACCAAGTAGTCACCTTGATTTGACTGTGATCACCACGGTAACGAGGGCGTTCGTGGAACTTTGGAACCGGAGTAAGAAACTACAGATCCGGAGTAAACAACTTTGGATCTGGAGTAAAAACTACGGATCCGGAGTAAACAACTTTGGATCCGGAGTATAAACTTTGGATCCGGAGTAAACAACTTTGGATCGGGAGTAAACAACTTTGGATCCGGAGTATAAACTACGGATCGGGAGTAAACAACTTTGGATCCGGAGTATAAACTACGGATCCGGAGTAAACAACTTTGGATCCGGAGTATAAACTACAGATCCGGAGTAAACACCTTTGGATCCGGAGCAAAAACTATGGATCCAGAGTAAGAAACTATGGATCCGGAGTAGAAACTACGGATCTGAAGAACGCAAGATTGGATCCGGAGTATAAACTATGGATCCGGTGTAACTATGGACTCGAAACATCAAACCTCCAGTTAGATTTTTCGGTTCGCAAGAATTTGTTGAAGTTGACTGGAAACTTTGGATCTAACGGCCGGATCTTTTTTTGCAAGGTAAATGCAATTTTTATTTAACTCTAAGGATGGCACTTACGGGCCACCGTAGTTTTTCACGACCGAGTTAGAAAGGGAGTAGGTCTATTCCTGATCTGACGTCACAATCTATTTTGCATGCATTTTTACAAAGAGTTAATGCAATGTAAATCAGTTGTGACGTCAAATCAGGAATAGACCCACTCCCCTTCTGACTCGGTCGTGAACAAAAGATGCTTGGATTTTCGCAACTTTCGAAGCCTATAAAATGGCAGGATTTGTCAGAAAAATGAAAAACTGGCCGCAATGCGTTTCCAACAGGTGCAAAGATTCATTTTAGCGAAAAAAATACTTTGGGGTTAGGGGCACTTTAACTATTGAGTGAATGACATCACTTTTCCCTGGATCCAACCCTCTGAGGTTTTGAACGTGAATAATGCCGGACGGTGAAATACAACACTTACACTCAAAGTAACCAACAAAATTAAAGCTGAGAGATTTGCTAGGAAGTTGTTAAGCAAACACATTTTCAAGATCTGAAGGAAAAAATAAAGTGATTTTTTTTTAAAATCATAGTACCACTTTAAAGAGATAAGTGTTTGTTTAGTGGCTATCAAGCCACTAAACAAATACTGCAAACAAATAACATGTTTTTGAAATAAAAGAAATCTTTACCTTGCATACCTTGTTTGCAGTATTGGGAAGATAAGCAATAAAAGAACAAAAACTTTGTAAGCTACACACCAGTCGGCCGCCATGTTTACAAATTTGACTTCCGCCGTCGCTGCAAAGGCCGCGCAAGCC
>NC_090893.1:32703713-32743713 GCF_036669925.1 Montipora capricornis
ATGTGTGTCACTGAACAAGATCAGCCGTTAAAGAAGGAAATGAAGTACATGATTTCTCTAGCATTGTCTGGAAGGCTTGTTCCAAGCTTTGTGATTTCTGTTATATGGCATTCAACCCAAATATTATTTTGGTGTTGCGCCTACCGTCGTCAGCCTATAGGTCATCTTTCTCGTGCGCTTAAAGACTCTTACAACGTGTAAGTGCGCGCCCAGTTATGTTTGTCAGCAATTCTTTTGTAGGACTGATGTTGATCTTTTAAGGGCAACCAACGAGAAATTAAGCGAAAAGCCTTTGAAGGACATTTCTAGGCTCCTTGTAATAATGTATAAAGACTGTCTAAAGAGATGTTTTGATCACCTAGAACAATTTGATCTGTTCGGATATCTTAGCCTGAAAATTGATGTGTGCGAAAATTTTAGGGAATGATATCTTCATTTCAGAAATTGCTAGGTGAACGTTGCGTTCTAAGAACTGCACAGCGAACAATTTGCTCATTCCAAACTGACCTTTTTCATTGCCAAAAGTTGCAAGAATATCTCTTCCGAAAACTTAAGAGACTACTTTTCCCTCGTGGTTACGAATCTTTTTGGAGATGCTTTAGCAAAGAAATCTATGGCTGTTTGGCAACGTAGAAACAAAATTCTTAGAACGGTTTGATTCTCCCGAACAGATATTTCACCGGGGGTGCCCTTTATCTTTTCTCCCAAAGGGCTATTCCTCGTCATGTAATATGCTAGTCACATTTTTGTAACACAGCCTTGTGAAAATAGGGGGAGCAACTCTTGACATTTTTATAACAAGTAGGTTGGGTAAATGTCACTCGAAAGGAAGTTAGAGCTTTAGGTCCTTTTAACTGTTTTCTTTCTTTCATTAACTTAGGGAACTGGTTAAAACTAGAAAAACTTGAATAGGACCCACCTTTGGGGTAGGGGGGTTCTCAAAGGCACCAGCTATCTTCGAACTTATCACATGAACATTACCGACAACATTTTATTGGCTTTTAAATTTGAGTTGACACAGGAATATTCATCTGGCAAGAGTGGGCATTACTAGACAAACAAGAAAAGTGAGGTTTGAATCTCGCTATAACTTTTTACTGCTTGATAGAGGAGTGGCTATGCAATATAGACACCATCGTTTGACGTTAAGCAAGAGGGGTGCAGGCAGACACCACCATCTATTTTGTGGTTTGGTGGGTCCTGTTCGAGTGTAGTAGTTTTGACCACTTCCCTTAGCTTAGGGTACTGGGACCGCTTTGTGCTTTTCAGAATACAAATAAAAGAGAAAAGTTGCCTTAATAAAATTTGTCATGTAATCGGAAAACTGTAATGGATTTTGTATGGTCTCTTTACAATTGGACATATTAGGACAGAACACCATTTAAAGTATATTGCTCAAGAATTTGGTACTAGAGAATGTTACTATTGCAGGACATTTAAGTCACCGTGAATATTCCAAAACTGTTACACTTTCTCCTATTATCGCATAATTTTCCATTCCTTTATTTATTCATTTGTTTTTATTTCTATATTTAGTATGATAGACTAGAAAAAGAAACAAAACGGCTATAAAAAGTTTAAGAAATAATCATAATGGGGTTATGAGGACGCTGAAACGTTTCTGTATGTTTACGCTTAACAGCAAATCGATCTCAGGCTGATCTCATTGCTTGATTATCAAAAGGCAGTACTTCAGTTCAGTATGACTTAGTTATACTTTCTGAACAGACACGGTCTTCTGCATTGTTAAATTTATACTGAAAAACAAGAGAAGATTTGAAATTGTCCTTTTTCAGTTGGTGACGCGTACATAGCTTGTTTAAGGCCAGCTTAAACCGTGAATTTTTTTAAACTTCCACGTGAAAGGAAATTAGCATGAACACTTCTTTGCAACCCTCTGGTAATCTAGAAGAACTTATCAAAACGTTAACATAAATTCCCTGACACGAAGCATCGTAATCAAGAACTGTGTATGTGTAAACTAAACCATCTGGGACTGAACCTTGTCTCAGTAATGTCGCTGAGTTTAATCGATTCTAAAACCATCCCCTCAATATCTACAATAACTATACGGTAATAAGCAAGGATGCAAGAAAGTTGGAACTTACTTCAGCCAACAACTTACACCGTTTGATAGGGAGTTAGACCAGGAAGACGATCCTTCAATTGGCTGACTGAAATAACACCTCCGATCCACTGTGAAGCGACTGAGGTACTATTCTAGCATTTATTATAAGCTGTCAAAGCTGTCTTCCTATAAATAAGTTCAATATTGTATAGATAAGTGTTTTTGTTGGTAACTCATCCACAAAACTCGTAGTAATTGGAAAAACAATAAATGAGAAATCAAAGCGAATGATGACACCTCTTAAATCACGTTCTTCTTGTAATACTGTAGCAACCAAAATAAAGAACACATTTTTCAACTTCGGGTATTGCGTTCTTGCTTTCTGTTTGGATTACTAAATCTCGCTTATCAGCTTATATTATATTACTGTTGTTCTAGTTATTGTGTTCGTGCCAGTGTTGCCAATCATAAATATGGAGTTTAAAATAAACGACGCTGACGTTAGGAATAAAAGGCCTTCAAAATCGATTCTTCTGGTTCACGTTGTACGTACAATGTGGGTAAATTATCCTAACATAAAACTAACGTGGCACGATTTCAAAGTAAAAACATGAAAAAAATTCATTTTCTGGGCGCACAATGGTCAAAACTTCCAATTTTGATATTTCACGTGCACGTTATAGATATGAAATGTATCCCCAAAATATGTGCTGAAATGCATGCCACAGGTGCAGCACAATTTTTTTCCCCCCCTTTAATTGTTGCTTTGTGGCGTTCCTGTTGTCTTGGAAGTGGTCGGAAAATATGTAGCAGGAAATGAAGTGAAGTTTTCGAGGAACAAAAGCTTAAAGTTTATTAAAATTTGAGAAAACATTTATTGCAATCGAAATGTTGAATGTGAGGTTGGTTGTAGTCTTGTTGGCTGTTGATCGTTTTTTATCTTAGCTTGCGCTGATAACCGCTAATCCCAAGACAATATTGCAATCGGATTGGTCAAGCTGATTTCGATATTACCCATCGTGCACGCAAGCATAAGAGTTTCTTTGCCTTAAGCCAAGTCACAATGCTCTATTATGGGGAATGATATTCTATTATTACTTTTAAAAAACATTTAATTTAATTTTCTTTGTCGCCCAGTAAGGCTGGATATAAATGATTGCATTAGTCTTATAAGCGGTCAAGATTATAAGTGGTCAAGATCAAGTTCTGAAATCTAAAAAAAAAAAACCATCGAGATAGATGTCGGATATCTGAGTTGATCATATTTGATGATAGTCCACGAAATGATCGTTTGATTACTAACTTCGATGAACTATCATCGACTATCATCCTTTATCATTCATATCGTAATTAAAAGAATCAATCGCTATCTGTTTTTTTTGTTTCTTTTTTTCAATTCTTCTCCAGCCACAAGTAGGATTCGATGATACTTGATTAAAGATCATTTTCAGTGACATTTTCAAAAGGAAGGATTGCGCATTACCCAACAAATGATAAATAGTAGTATGGGCAGAAGTTACTGTAGCACTCAAACTGTTATGTCGTGCACCATTTGCGTGCAAGCATTTGCCAGTTCAGTGACTCGATGGAAAAAAAAAAAGACTTCAAAGCCAAGTCAGCCATTTGTTAGCCGCTTTCTGCATGTTCTTCCTTTCTTACTTACTTTGTCTCTTTTGAAAACCGTCGTATGCCAAGGCCATGAAAAACAACATGCTTCAAAATGCATTTAAAAAGTAACTATGAGGTATATGAATCGGTGCACTTTTTTTAGCGGAGCTTCGCGGGCGCGCGCGCGCGGAGCACCATTGTTAAGAAAATATGGTAACCCTTCGATGCGAGAAATTTTGGTCTTATAGGCATGACGTCATCGACCTTCCGTCCGTGCGTACGTACGTCCTCCCCTCCATGTATGCCAATATGACCAGAATCACGCTAGTTTACAGCATACATCTTTGATATTGGACATCCATGTTTTGATGAATTGACACCTGTCAAAACAAGGTATCCGCTGATCAGTATCAGGTAAACATATCGTGCTCTTAAACTTAGAGCTCACCGAGGTCAGCAGTTGACTGTTGACAAGGCACTCGTTTTCGATTGGATTGCAGGCTCAACCCAGGCTAACTCACCTAAACATAAACGAGGCCTCAATTTTCGCGCGCTTTCTGTGGTTCGACACGACTACACGGCCATAATACGTCAATTATAGTTTTTAAACAGTCAACGCTTTTCGTGTGCAGGTGGAACACGGTTTGGAATATGTTTTCTTTCAGCATTTTTCGCTGGTTTCAATCCAGTTTGTCATATCATGAAAGCTGCGGTCCACACTGGCGGCTACGCAGTTATTTAAGTCAAGCATCGGAGGAGTATAAACTTAAAGCTGAGTGTTTATTTTTAATTTGCTTATGGCTGTTTTTTTCTCTGTATTGCAATTTTTGGCATATCTTTAGAAGCTCTGATAAGGTTACATGACGCCTGGAGGACCTATGACTAGAACAGAAACGAAAGGGGAGCAAAAGAAAACGACAACGACAAAACAGAATACTAGTAATAGCTCATACTTAATGGAAGAAGTTACGCCACAATTTCTTTCCTTGGGCACTAAACCGTTTGTTATTTAATACGGATGCGTGATTTAAAGTGGATGCGTATTTTTAAAAGGTGGTTTAATCGAAAATCGAATTTTTATTGTCGAGTGGAATTAAATGACAATTATCTGTACTCTTTTGGACACAGAGAAAAAGTTGATTTTTTTGTTTGTTTTGCTCTAAAATGCGAGCGAACAAGTGCTTTTTAATCCGTTTGTCCAATTGGTTCTCGACGTACCTCGACAGTGACAAGAAAAATTTGCCCCCTTGTTATAAACACGTAATCGTAATGAGTTCTTGTAAAATTAGGGGCATATTTCACTAGCTTGTGTTTTGAAAACTTTGAGTAAAGAACCTAAACGTTTTTTAAGTGTTGGAGCGGATCTGGTTTGAAGCTCTGGACAGTATGCGCGGTACACTGGGTGTCGTGCATGAGCGGTCGTATTTACATTGTGTTCGGTAGTTTCCGTAGTCGGCTCGTTCGGTATTATCGTGAGTACTTTCAACATTATACGCGGTGGCTTTGTTCAAGAACATTATATTCGGTGAGCCAGTACAGTTGGTCAGCTGGGTTTTGCGACTGAGCATACTCAGTTATTGTAAAAACGTCTCTTCCGGGAAAGACGGTAAACTGGAACAGCGGTTAAATGAAGCTCCATGTACATCACCTTCGTGAACTGGCATTTGGTTCGCAAAAACCGCGGTGTGTCCTTACAGGAGAGGCTGGCGGACCACCTGTGTTTGAAATTTCCAAGTCAGTTCCTGGAATCTTTCATTCATGAAGGTTTCCCGATAGTGGAAATTGCAAGAGTAATGTCCTTATCGGAAGGCACCATCTTTGGAAGAATTCGACTATGGACTTAGCAAAATGGAGTTTTCCGCAATCACCGATGAAGAACTTCATCGACAAATAATGGAACTAAATGGAACTGAATTACGCTGACTCTTTGCTATGCAAAGATGGTCTGAGGTGTCGTTTTCAAAGGCTATAGCTCCAGATGATCTCGCCAATGATTTCGGAAATTTCTTTATGCAGAAGATCGATAAAATTAATCAGTTAATTGATATGCAGAGATCTTTGGAGATGTCAAAAGCCGGAGAAAAGGAGTGCGCTGATTCTGTTACGGATGCAGGCGTCACATTTGCCAATTTTAAAACTTTGTCTCAAGAACAAGTCTCTGAGCTCATCAAAAAAGCTGCCAAGAAATCATGTCCTCTGGATCCAATGCCTAGTTCGGTAGTCCTAGAGGTTTTCGATGTGCTGTTACCTGTGATCGCGAACATGATTAACTTGTCATTCGAATCTGGCGAATTCGCTAGAGATTGGAAGGAGGCTTTACTAAAACCGCTGCTTAAAAAGTGTGGACTTGACATCGCTTTTAATAACTTCCGCCCAGTTAGCAACCTCCCTTATGTTTCCATATTGTCAGAGAAGGCAGCAACTAATCAGGTCATTGACCACATGACAACTAATGATTTGCATATGCCTCTCCAGTCCGCGTATAAGCAAAACCATAGCACCGAGTCAGCACTGCTCAAAGTCAAGAACGATATTTTGTTGAATATGGAGGAGCGAAAAGGTCACTTTGTTAGTTCTCCTTGACCTTAGCGCTGCTTTTGACACTGTTTGACGCGACACTCTTCTAAATCGTTTAAAGTCGAGATTTGGTGTGGATGGCAAGGCATTAAAATGGTTTGCGTCGTACCTTGCGGATCGTACACAGCGTGTCACTGTAAATGATGGTCTATCATCTGCTTTTCCACTCAGACAAGGAGTTCCTCAAGGGAGTTGTCTCGGGCCTCTTTTGTTTACGGTGTACACCAGTAAGCTGTTTGATATCGTCAGCAAGCACCTCCCAAGTGTATACTGCTAAGCAGATGACATACAGCTGTATTTGGCATTCAGGCCTGCTGTGCAAGGGGAGGACGAGACCGCGCTAAATGCTATGCGCGATTGCATATATGACTTGAGGGACTGGATGATTGAAGACCGACTGATGTTAAACGATAATAAGACTGAACTGATGCTTATAGGTACTAGGCAACAGTAACAGAAAGTCAACTTGAATGATATTACTGTAGGTGACACAGTCGAGGAGGCGAAATCAGTCGCACGAAATCTTGGGTCATGGTTTGATCGTAATCTAGATATGTCATTCCACATAAGTAAATGTTGTGCCTCGGCATTCTATCATTTACATAAGATAAGTCGGATCCGTAGGATTTTATGTACAGATACCACTAAAGCCCTCGTACATACGTTTTACACCTCGCGCGTAGATTATTAGTTTTAAATGCCGCAGCAAGACTAGCTTGTGACGAGCCACACCACTGTCTCATAACGCCGTTGCTGTGTGAGCTGCACTGGCTGTTGGTTAGGCAACACATTAGTTGCACATTAGATTCTACTATTTTTTTTAGGGCCATCCATGGAATCGCGCCAACGTATTTAAGAGAACTTGTGTCAATTACAAGACCGGGAAATAATAATTTAAGATCCTCCTCAGATGGTTCGTTGCTTGCAACGCCAACTTATAGAAGTAGGGTTACATTAGGAGACAGATCATTCCAGGTCGCAGCTCCGGCAATTTGAAATGTATTACCGCGTGAGATTCGTTCTACCACAGATCTAGGGATTTTTAAGCGCCATCTGAAAACGCACCTCTTTAAGGAAGCTTTTTATTAATTTTTATCATGATAATTATTAGTAGTAGCCGCTGGAGTTTTCGCTTGAGCACGGGCGCAGCCCGTGTTCAAGCCATTGGGGCCTCTCAAAATTGAGAGGCCCCAATGATCACTAGTCGGGTATGATGACCACTACACTATCAGGACAACCATGCTGGCAACATGGCTGATCAATCACTTAATGTGTGGCATTTACGTGGGACTCCCTAAGGGCCAGTTTTTCTATGTGATAACGCTGGATCAACATGTGATTCACAGGCGGACAAGGGTAATTAATGGGTAAATCCCGCTCAGGGCAATTACAGTTTTCCCCAGAAATTGTCCAGTGTTGAGTTTCCTGTAACTTTCTTTCAATT
This sequence comes from Montipora capricornis, assembly GCF_036669925.1. NCBI lineage: Eukaryota > Metazoa > Cnidaria > Anthozoa > Scleractinia > Acroporidae > Montipora > Montipora capricornis. Next base: position 32,711,411 of record NC_090893.1, read on the forward strand.
TCTCCTCAACTTGGACTGTGAATCCATCCATTTGCGATCCTCCTGGGGGTGATACGTTGTTGGCTCAAGGGATCTACTTACCTGACTCTTTACATTAATTACCCTTGTCCGCCTGTGAATCACATGTTGATCCAGCGTTATCACATAGAAAAACTGGCCCTTAGGGAGTCCCACGTAAATGCCACACATTAAGTGATTAATCAGCGTGGGTTCAAGTCCCGCTCAGCAATCGGTGAGGGATCAGTCACCTCATCGATTGCTCTGTTTCCAGCAGGGTTGTCGTGATGGTGCAGTGGTTAGCACACCCGACTAGTAACCAGGGGGACGCGGGTTCGATTCCCGCTCACGGCAATATGTTTTTCATTCAATGGATCTGCTAGTAGTTCGCTGTCGCTATTTGTACACTCAAATCAATATATATATATATATATATATATATACTACCAGCAGATAAATGAAGACTTCATCTACTATAAAAGTGCTCAATGGTAAAACCAGAGCTTTAAATATAATATGTATAGACTTCTGGAGTCGGACTAATTTATTTATTTGCTACTCGGAGTTTCATGCTTCACACGAAGCAATCATCAGGCAACTGACAACAATGCCGGTTACACTAAAGATAATAGGGAACAATGCCTACTAACATGAAGTGTCGAGATGTTATTGAACGCCAAAAGCGCTAAACGGTTGGGTAGAACTCCATTAAGTGAACACGGTATTTAACAAGAAATTTCTTAGAATGTCTGCAGATCGATGTCAGACATTGATCTGACATCGATCTGCAGACATTCTAATTTACATCATTTTACAGAATTCCGTAATCCAGCCTTAGGGCTGCCATGGAGTATTTTAATAAAATTTTTATCTAGCTATCTATTCATTGTTAAAGAAAAAGGGAAAACACTATGCTATAAATGAGTTACAACAACGAATCTTGGTGAATTTACTTGGGGTTTATTTTGAGCAAACCGCTGACAAGGTACTGGCTTGCGATTGGACTGCAGGCTCAACCAAGGTTAACTCACCTAAACATAAACGAGGCTTCACTTTTCGCGCGCTTTCTGTGGCTCGATGCGGTTACACGGCGATACTTCATCAACTAGAGTTCTTACACAGTCAACGCTTTTCGTGTTCAGGTGGAAAACGGTTTGGAAGATGTTTTCTTTTCGCATTTTTCGCTGGTTTCAATCCAGTTTGACATATCATGATATCTGTGGTCCACACTGGTGGCTGCGCAGTTATTCAAGTCAAGCATCGGAGGGATATAAACTTAAAGGTAAGTGTTTATTCTTAATTTGCTTAGAGCTGCTTTTTCCCCTGTATTGCAATTTTTGGCATATCTTTAGAAGCTCTGATAAGGTTGCATGATGTCTGGAGGACCAATGTCTAGAACAGAAACGAAAGGAGAGCGAAAGAGAACGACAACGACTAAAAGGAATACCAGCAATAGCTCATACTTAGTGGAAGAAGTTATTCCACAAATTCTTTCCTTGGTCACTAAACCGTTTGTTATTTTTAAAAGGTGGTTTAATTGGTTCTTCCTTTGTTCAGGAAAAAAAAATCGAATTTTTATTGTCAACTGGAATTAAATACCAATTATCTGTGCTCTTTTGGGCGTAAAGAAAAAGTTAATTTGTTTGTTTATTTTGCTCTAAGATGCGAGCGAACAAGTGCTTTTATAATTCGTTTACCCAACTGGTTTTCGTTGTGCCTCGACAGTGACAAGAAAATTTTCCCCTTATGTTATAAACATGTAATCGCAAATGTCGTAAAATTAGGGAGAAATCTCACTAGCTTCTGTTTTCAGAAGTTTGTTTAAAGCACCTAAACGTTATTTAAGTGTTAGAGCGGATCTTGTTTAAAGTTCGTACTTTCTTGGTTGCTTTGCCGTATTTTGCTGATTCTTGTTTCAAGTCAACTTGGCGTGTTTCCATGAAATAAATCAAAATGTGGTTGATCTCGTTTTCAGAGATAAAGTGGAATAAAGTACTTCAGTAAAACTCTTCTTTGACCTTGAACTGAAAAAAAAAAAAAAAAAAATTGGCTGATAATTTTTTAGGGTGAATCCTATTCGCTGGCCATTGACGAGTTGAGTATGTTTTTTTCCTTTTCCATTCGCTCGCTGAGGGTGTTCTTGTTTTTTTTTTAACCCATGTGGCCGGGAGAATTTCATTGCCAAGTGGTGAATTCCAAAGTAAATTTCACTCGAAAAACCGATGTCGTATTCATCGCTTCGTGATTCATGCGATATCGGTTTTAGCGTAAAATTTACCGTGGAATTCACTATTTAGGCAATGGATTTTTCTATAGAAGAAAGCAAAGAAGATAATATAATTATTAACGGCCAAGCAGCAACCGGAAACATCAAGAGGCGGACAATTCGAAACCTTTTATTTCACTAACCATACAGTCAGTAAGAATAAATAACCAGGGAGCTCCGCGTTTAGGCTTGGCTAAATCTATATAATATCGTGATTTTGTAGCAAATCGAGGTACTCTTTTGGAGTTTGCAGGAAGGCAACGCACACTGTGACGTTAACACAAACAATATCTGAATGGTACCCTTATAATTGAATAAATTTGTGGACTCGAGTTGTCCACTAATTATTTGACAATACGTGTGAAATACCTTTAAAGTTAAAAGAAACAATAAGGGTAATATAACCATAACAACGTGCTCATTAAAAGAAGAAAAGAAATGAAACCGAACTGGTCTGATAGATACTTGTCATAACCACTGAGGATTCCATGGAAGATTCGTCTATATTGAATGTTGTTCTGCAACGATGGGTAAATTAGGCCCAAAAAAACTACATCTGACAGTCCCCAACCGGAAAAGTGATGTCAGTTTTTAAAATACTTGTGATACCCCTCCACCATATTCTGTCGCCACTCGTTGAATTTTCGCGGCACAATTCTCTTCTGCATCCACTCCATGTTAGTCTTTGGAATGTATCCATTGTAGAGGTTGTTTGTCAAACCAAATATCTTGCAGGCAGCATCGGGTTCATCTTCGTCTGGAATTACGACGTAAAAATTCCCCCCATTCGTCGCTCTCACCAGCCCATCTTCTCCTTCAGGTTTCTTGGGGTGCAATGCGTCTTTGATCAACAAGAAGAGAGCTTGTTTTCCATACCAATCGACCTCTTTTGGTGGCGGAAGATACAGAACGAATGATCGATCTTTTAGAGGACAGGATAAAAGTGCTCGCATATATACCACGTAGCCTCCATCGTCAGGGTATTCTTCCAAAATCTCGTTTTCAACAAAAGCTTTGTCCCAATTACAACGCGCTTCCATATTTCGAGGATCCAACATTTGAGTGAAAACCTTGGCTGGAAACGGCATATCTATCATGTACATTATTTTAATGGGAAAATCATCGCCACTGATGGTCTTAATCCAGTATTTATATCCGAAACCCTTGCCTGCCACACTCCAGCCATCACCTTTATCCAAATCCTCTTTAAACCACTTGGCTCTTTGTAGCTCTTCCTCATAAGAAATGAATCGAAATGCTTCTTGTTCTTTAGAATGCGCCATTGGAGATATCTAGATACCAAATAAAAATTGCTCTCAATGATAGGCGGTTACAGAACTAACATTTCAAAGATTTCAATTCGAGCACCTGTCTATTAACCCATTGACTTAAATCGAATTAGAAGCTGATGGCTTGTAAGACGCCCTTTTCCGACTTTTACGAACAGCATCTTGAAGAGCAATGTGTGTCACTGAACAAGATGAGCCTTTGAAGAAGGAAATGATTATCTGGTAGGCTTATTCCAAGCTTTGTGGTTTCTGTTATATGGCCTTCAAGGCAAATATATATTTTGGTGTTGCGTCTACCGTTGTCAGCCGATAGGTCATCTTTCTTTCTCTTACAACGTTTAAGTGCACACCCAGTTTTGTTTGTCAGCAATTCTATTGTAGGACTGATGGTGATCTTTCAAGGACAACCAACAAGAAAATTAAGCCAAAAGCCTTTGAAGGATATTTCTAGGCTCCTTATAATAATATATAAAGACAGTCTAAATAGATGTTTTGATCAGCTAGAACAATTTGATCTGTTCGGATATCTTAGATTGAAAATTTATGTGTGCAAAAATTTTACGTTGCGTTCTAAGAACTTCACAGCGAACCATTTGCTCATCCGAAACTGTTAGGTGACCTTTTTCAGTTTTAAAAGTTGCAAGAATATCTCTTCCGAAAGCGTAAGAAATTACTTTTCTCTGGTTACGAATCTTTTAGGAGATGTTTTAGTAAAGAAACCTATGACTGTTTGGCAACGTACAACCAAAATTCTTAGAACAGTTAGACTCTTCCGAACACATATTTCTCCGGGGTCCCCCTCATTTTTTCCGCCAAAGGGCTATTCGATTCCCCGTCATGTAATATGCTATCACATTTTTGTAATACAGCCTTGCGAAAAAAAGGGGCAACAACTCTTAACATTGTCAACAAGTAGGTTGGGTAAATGTTTCTCGAAAGCAAGAGCTTTACAATTAGCCCCTTAAAAATGTAAACAAAATCTCAACGTAAACAATCATAATGACGTTATGAGGACGCTGAAACGTTTTTGCATGTTTACGCTCAAGTAAGCAGATTGCTCTCAGATATGGCCTTCAGATATAACCTTCTGTATTGTTCAGTTCACACTGTGAAAAGATTTGAAATTGTCCCTTTTCAGTTTGTTACGCGTAAATGGCCTGTTTAAAGCCAGCTCGAACCACGAATTTTTCTAAACTTACGCGTGGAAGGAAATTAGCATAAACACTTCTTTGCAACCCTCTGGTAAGCTAGAAGAATCATCAAAACGTTAACATAAATTCCCTAACACGAAGCATCGTAAACAAGAACTGTGTATGTGTAAACTAAACCATTTGGGATTGAACCCTGTCTAGTAATGCCAGGGAGTTAAATCGATTCTAAAACCACCCCCTCAACATCTACAATAACTATGCGGTATAAATAAGCAACGATGCAAGAAAGGTGGAACTTACTTCATTCAACAACTTACACCGTTTGATATAAAGTTAGACCAGGAAGACGATCCTTCACTTGGTTGACTGAAATAACACCTCCGATCCACTGTGAAGCGACTGAGGTAATATTCTAGCATTTATTATAAGCTGTCAATGCTGTCTTCCTATGAATAAGGTCGATATTGTAGATAAGTGTTTTTGTTGGTAACTCATCCGCAAAACTCGTACTAATTGGAAAAAACAATAAATAAGAAATCAAAGGGAATGATGACACCTCTTAAATCACATTCGTCTTTTAATACTGTAATAACCAAAATAAAGAACAAATTTTTCAACTCCGGGTATTACGCTCTTGCTTTCTGTTTGGAATACTAAATCTCGCTTATCAGCTTATATAATATTATTATTAATCTTGTTATTGTTATCGTGTCAGTGTTGCCAATCATAAATAGGGAGTTTTTATGTAAAGTCAACGACGCTGACGTTAGCAAGAGACGGCCTTGAAAATCGATTATTCTCATTCACGTTGTACAATGTGGGCGAACTATTCTAAAACTAAAATGGCACGCGCGGTTTCAAAGTAAATGATGACAAGAAAACTTGCCAATGATGTCTGTCGTAAAGCTTGAATGGCGACGTTGTGTGTGATAGTTCAAAAGTGCCAGAATTTCTTACAACACCGAATTTGCAAACGTTTTCAGGCCTTCTTCGTTTTTTGTCATTTTGAGTTTTTGTTATGAAATGTATCGCCAAAAATATTTGCTAAAATGGATGCCACAGGTGCAGCAAGAATTTTTTTTTCACCTTTTATTGTTGCTTTGTGACGTTCTTGTTGCCTCAAGTCGTTGGAAAATTTGTAGCAGGAAATGATTCAGAAGGGAAGTTTTCGAGAAGCAAAGGAGAAGGAAAAAAAATCAATGAAGAGCACCGCAAAGCTGAGAGAAATACAGCGAGAGAGAAAACACTTAAGCCGTAAGGCCTGGCCAAACGCTCGCAACATTTCAACGCAACATCTTGCATCATTGTTGCATGATGTTGCGACAAGTGATCATCGGGCTGGCCAAACGCAACATTCTCAACGTTTTCAATGCAACTTGTCAATGTTTATGTGCCTCAGGTCCCTGGCGCGCAACAAGTGGACCTAGCGCGCATGCCTTAGTGCAACAATGTGAACGTGGCCAAACGAGTACAACATCATGCGACATCCAAAATGTTGCGCCAAAAATTTGACCGTTTTCTAATTTTATCCAACATGCTGCAACATATCGCAACAGGGTGGCCAAACGTATGCAACATGTTGTGCCCAACAATGTTGCAAGATGTTGCGTCGAAATGTTGCGTGCGTTGGCCAGGGCTTTATTTACAATAAAAAGGCCATTTTTCAGCATCAACTGTCAATAGCCAGCGAATAGGAATCATGCTAAAATTAGAAGCAATAAAAACAACGTTGTTAAAATTTAAAAAACGATCTCTGGCTAAAATGATTAAAAAAAAAAAAAACTACGAGCTTTCGACTGCCCGAACTGCAGTCTTCGACGGGTAAAATGAATGATAAGAAATCGATGAGAAAATTTAAATAAAAACGTACATTGCAAAATGATGAGAAGGTAGAAAATTTATGAATATTTGTTAAAAAGAATGTTGTATTGTCCAGGTAAAGGGCACGAATTGTTATCTGCGTTGGGTGTCATTGTGGTATGCCATGCCATGCGTTGTCAGTTCAAGGTCAAAGAAGAGTTTTACTGATGTACTTTATTCCACTTCATCTCTGAAAACAAGATCATTCACATTTTTATCTATTTCATTGAAACACGCCAGGCTGGCTTGGTACAAGAATCGGTAAAATACGGCAATGCAACCAAGAAAGGACAAACTTCAAACGAGATTCGCTCCAACACTAAATTAAGTTTACCTTTAGGTGCTTTGAGAGGCGCGGTGGCCTCATGGTTAGAGTGCTCGACTCCGGGTAGAGTGGTCCGGGTTCGGTCGGGTCCTGGCTGGGAACATTGTGTTGTGTTCTTGGGCAAGACACTGTGCTCCTACGGTGCCCCTCTTCACCCAGCTGTATAAATGGGTACCGGCGAAATGCTGGGGGTAATCCTGCGATGGACTAGCATCCCATCAAGGGGGCAGTAGAAATACTCCTAGTCGCTTCATGCTAATGAAACCGGATATAAGTGCCTGCCTGAATGGACCTTCCGGCTCGAAGCAAAGACTTCACTCTTTACTTAGGTGCCTTAAACAAACTTCTGAAACACAAACTAGTAAAATTTCCCCCTAATTTTACAAAAACTCATGGCAATTACGTGTTTATAACAAAATTTTCTCGTCATTGTTGAGGTACATCGAAAAACAGTTGGGCAAACGATTAAAAAAAGCACTTGTTCGCTCACATTTTAGAGCAAAACAAACAAACAAATCAACTTTTTCTTTCTGTCCAAAAGACTACAGTTAATTGTTGTTTAATTCCATCTGAAAATAAAAATTCGAGTTTTATTCCTGAACAAGAGAAAAGCCTATTAAACCACTCTTTAAAAATATGCCTCCACTTTAAATAACGCATCCATAAAAATAACCCACGGTTTAGTGCCCAAAGAAAGAATTTGTGGGTAACTTCTTCCACTAAGTATGAGATATTGCTGGTATTCTGTTTTGTCGTTGTCGTTCTCCTTCTCTCTCCTTTCGTTTCTGTTCTAGTTATAGGTCTTCAAGGCATCATGTATCTAATCATGCAACCTTATCAGAGCCTCTAAAGATATGCCAAAAATTGCAATACAGAGCAAAAAAGCAGCTCTAAACACTCAGCTTTAAGTTAAAATCCCTCCGATGCTTGACTTGAATAACTGCGTAGCCACCAGTGTGGACCACAGATATCATGATGTGTCAAACTGGATTGAAACCAGCGAAAAATGCAGAAAGAAAACATTTACCGAACCGTTTCCTGTGTAAGCACTATGGTTGACGTAGTATAGCTGTTGTGGTTTAAATTCTGTTTTTGGTTTGAAAAGTTAATTTCTTCTCAAACCAGTTTAAATTTTTTAAACTGGTTTAATTTTATAAGCACAATGTCCATTTTAACATATTTGGATATCTTTCTGTAATTAAATTTATGAAGTATGTATAAAATAAACGGCAGAAATCATTTATCTCATTTATCAATTTGAAACAGTTAGCATTTCATGAGGTGTATGACAACTGCAGATTGCCTACAAATAGTGCTAATAAACAGTGTTAAAGTTATAAAGTACCCATTTCAAATAGCGCTGAGAAGCAGTATTTAAGTCTAAGCACCCATTTTAAAATGGTTAGCTTTACTGCAAGTTATGGTTAGTCTGCAGTCTGCAAGTGTCAGACACTGCATTCTTGGTAAGGGATTGGCACGCATTGTAGTGATAATCAGATTGGAGTAATCACTTATTTGCAGTGTTTAGCCCAGAAAAACCGTTGTCTTGGTTTTTGGGTTAATAATATTGGCTTATGGATGGAAGTAAAGCATTCTTTCACACGTAGGATGAAGGGGTTTAGTTTAGAAAGAAGCTGTAGTGCTTTGTCAGTGGGGAAGTGAATAAAGAAATATATGTTATTCACCGGCTGGGAGGTCCGTATAGGGAAAAACTGTGCCCGAGGTCTTGAGTACGGCCCGAGGCCGCAGGCCGAGGGACGTACTCAAGCCCGAGGGCACATGGTTTTTCTCTGTACGGACCGACCTAAGCCGGTGAATAACGTATTTATTTTTCCTGCTTTTTTTTCTAAAAATGAACATGGAAAACTGGTTTGCAAAAAGTCTTTATACGCGCGCTCTACGTCGCACTGTCACAGTTAAAATTAACTTATAACTGAAAAGAGCGCTCCGTTCGCAAAGCTCAAAGAAAAATGATTAATTAAGGATAAAACAGAACTTCAAATATCTCTTGGTGCAATAAAAATAAAAATAAAAAAACAAACGAGACATTTATATTTCATGGCAAGTACAGGGAAATGAGCTAAACAAACTAAACAATGATGTTTGAAAAATTCGTACAAACAGGCGATTAATTTTCTACGTATTAAAATGCTCTGTCTTGTTGAAAGCGAAACTAAAGTTCTTAAAACAGGGGGAATAAATTTTGTGAAAAATACGCAAACATCTGTATCTGCCTTCATGTCTTATTCCTTCAAGGATTCATCTTTGTTCTCCGTCAAGTCCCTCAGAAATAAGTGAAAAACTTAGAACACTACACTTGAATAACTTGCTGACATTAGTTCACAGCAAATGGTCAAACAAATCGTAACAGCATTACGATTTGTTTGACCATTTTAGCGACGAATCCGTAAGTTCATTGATGAAGCAAAATAGAACGAAATTTTTAAATAGAACTGCAAGGAAAATAACGGATGTCAACCGAAAAACTGAGCACGGTGGTTTGACAATTGAGTTTTATCTGGCTTTTTGGCCATTGTTTGAGAAGTATATTGTGGTCAGTATAATTATTCATTTCAATTTGGCGAACTCTCAAACTCGCAAAAACAAGCAATTATAACACTGATTGCAAAGAAAGGAAAAGACAAAAGAATGATTAAGAATTGGCGACCTATATCTCTAATTAATGTTGACGCAAAAATAATCTCTAAAGTTTTAGCAAAACGCTTGGAAAAAGTACTGCCCGTTATAATTCATGCGGATCAGAATGCGTTTGTTAAAGGTGGGTCTGTATTCGATGCAGTCAGAACAATTGATGATATGGTTGATTTTACAAAGCGTAATAACTTATCGGGTCTTTTGATAGCAATAGATTTCGAAAAAGCCTTCGATACATTAAATCTTATTTTTTTGTTCAGAGCACGTCACAAGTTTAATTTTATAACAATGTATCCAGTTGTGTAATGAATAATGGTTTCACCACTGCACCATTTACGTTGGTCGAGGGGTCAGGCAGGGAGACCTTCTCTCTCTCCGTACCTTTTTATAATCGCACTTGAGGTGCTCGCCGAACGGATAAGAAGTGACAGTAAAATGATTAGGGAAGAAATGGCGAAGTTGTCTTTATTTCCCGACGATATGACTTGTTTTCTGAGGGACAGAGATTCATATAACACTTTATTTCAGTTACTTGAGCGCTTTAGTGACTACTCCGGTTTGAAGGTTAATCATGAAAAACAGAAATGCTAACTCTTGGTAACAATATTATTCAGGATATGGCTTTTGAAAAGCATGAGGTTTTTGGAATTATCAAAATCTTTGGAGTATATTTTAGCTCTGACTTAAATCATCGGCATGATTTGAATTTTACTGAAACATTGAAGCATATAAAGAAATCAATAAACCTATGGAAATGGAGAAGCCTGTCTTTAATAGGAAGACTTCAAATTGTTAAAACTTTTGCTATTCCTAAAATAATGTACAGAGCTTCCGTAATAGCAGTCCCGAAGGACTTGGTCAAGGAAGCCAACTCGATTTTGTATGGCTTCATCTGGAACGGGAAGGATAAGGTTAAACGCCAGGCTCTGATATCAGATCTAAAGAAAGTAGGACTGAAAATGATAGATGTCGAGTCTATGATCAAGACACAGCGAGTAGCCACTCTTAAAAAAAATTCTAGAGGAGTACCCAAGCCCTTGGAAAATGATTTTAAACAATTTGTTATCACCGATTGGTGGATGTTTTGTCTTACATTGCAATTTCGATACTGCGAAGCTCAGGATTCAGTTATACCAGTATAGGTAAGGAGTGTCTCGATACGTGGTCGGATTTAAACGGGCAGAAACCGACTTCACCTCAAGACGTCCTAAAAGAAATTATTTGGAACCATAAATTTATTTGTGTGGACAAGAGGTCAATGTATAGAAAAGATATAATTGACCTTTGATTCCTGACAATAGGTGACTTAATATTCACCAACGGCTCTTTCTCACTGGATTTTCTCACATCTCTAACATCCCCAGAACAAAGATTTTTGCTTATGAGTATTTTTAACCCAATCCCTTCGGAATGGCGTTCCCTTGCTAAAGCCTGCACTAGTATATCATTAAGTGCTCCCATTTTCCAACAGTCAGAACAGACGGCGGCAATGTGCCGATCGCTGATGTCTCGCCGAAGCAGATTTATCAACTTTTTCTTGAGAGAAAACAGATTCCGCCCACTGCTAAACAAAAACTACAAGATAAATATTCAGATGTAATTGTTGACTGGGAAAATGTTTACTCCTTAGCTTTTAGTGTCACGTTGGAATCAAAACTTAGGGAATTTCAATACAAAATATTAAATTGTATTGTTTACACCAATGAAAAGCTATTTCGGTTAGGCTTAACCAACTCTCCTTGTTGTACCTTTTGCCAAGAAGACACAGAATCAATTGGGCATTTACTCTTTTCCTGCCGGGTATCTGTGGAGTTTTGGCAACGGGTTGTGATCTGGTTAAGGGATAATGGAATTCACATTAGTGCATTAAAAGAGAGTGACTTGAGAGTGATTTGATTTTGGGAAAATTTTATCTCTACTGCAGTAGATGCCAAAAAAAAACAGTTTTACCCAATTTGTCATGTTTTATAGCAAGGACTAGACGTAGCTATAATGTTGAGCTCTATATTGCGAGGGAAAACAACAAATTATTACAGCACCTGAAGAAATGGGAGAAATTAATCCTTCTTTTCCAATAGTAATACGTGATGACCCTAATTGCGGCTCTATGTGTTGCCGACATTGTAGTTTTTTTTTTTTTGTGGCTGTGATTTTTTTAAAATATTTATTTTAATTGTAAATTACAATTTTTTTGATGAGTCTTCTGTCTTTAGGTGGCCTTTCAATTCTTCTACTTTTCTATATAACTCAAGAGATTATAATCTCTTGTATAAATCTATTTCATTCACACAATTGCGTTGAAGTGACTCTGTCATATGTGGCTCTGGTGTTGAATTGCACATTTGGGAATATATCAAAGTTTAGGCCGAGAGTGGCCAGAGGTGAATAATTAAATATTCATTAATAAATTAATCTGTTTAATTTGCATTACTTGCTTGCATGGTCAACTGGACTAAGGGCTAAGGCAGCAGATCCAGAGGTAGGGAGTTCAAGATTAAGTTCTGGTGAGTATAGAGAAAGGTCTTGAAAAATATGCAATGTCTGTGAATTGTGTTGGGCAGAGGGAGCGGGCATAAGTGGTATTCGAGGGGGGTGGGATAGATGTGTGGGGTAAGATGGAGGTAATTGAGAAGATCAGGGAGGGGTTGTTCTTTTTAACCCGCCCTTCTTTTTTTTAACTACACCCCCCCCCCCCCCAAAAAAAAAAAAAAAAAAAAAAAAAAAAAAAGAAAAAACCTTTTTTGACACTTGGTTAAAAACAAAAAAACTAATAAATAAATATAATAATAATAATAATAATAATAATAATAATAATAATAATAATAATAATAATCAGAAATAACACACAGACAGCGGTGACATCAGATTTAAACGCATTCTTTTTGAAATTATCTTTTACTTGACGTTTCGTATGCTTCTGCACACATCTTCAGAAGTGACGGTTTATACAAAATTGGAGTTTAAATATACAGGATTGCTAACTTATTAACTATTAACTATTAAGTAACAATAGAACTAGTAAAGACAGCTTTTCGCTGATGACATATTCATTTAAAGTCGGCTGTAGTAAGGGTGTAAACTGGGCTCGCTCGACTGAGCACATTATAAGACATAGTAAAGTTGTCCTTCCACCATTCGCGTTCTGCCCTTGCCTCAGATGAAAGAGTATAGCAAACTTATCGAAATTCCACCTATTTGCTCGGAGAGAAGTTAAGTCTTGCACTCCGTTGACAGATGCTTGTTTTTTTAGATATTTTGTTGTTAAGACCGGACACGCACGACCTTTTTTTGTCATTATCACATAATTAGCGCTTAGCCAACCAGATTGAGGCTTGCTCTTGGAGTTGCGTGATTAGAAATCGAACTATCAGAGAGAAAAGAGTCCTGTTATTGAAAATAGTGTATTCGTGACTTCTTCAAATATGAGAAAATAGCTTGTTTTAAAACGGGACTACACCTTACAGAATTGCAAGTATATCTACAACATGTTGGAGGAACGTCGTTGATTCCATTTCCAGATCTGTTTAGTTTTATAGTGTATTCATATGCATTCTTTTTTTTTTTTTCAGTTGGCTATTACGTTGCTTTGTGCAACTTGGAATTGTGCGGATTAAACTAGTCCAAAACTACTGGTAGATCCTGTGAAGAGTATTTTCCTTGCGTATCTTTACCTCAAGTAACACCCATACCCACGGTGCGAAACAGATAATTTGTCGCTTTCGCGGGACCGATAGTATAACGGCCCACAACAAACGCCGGAAAAGACGATACTAATTTCCCAATTACACGCCCTAGCTCTCGGATAGTGAGAGAGGACCTGTTGAGCCGTGTGTGGCAGGCCTCTTTTAAGCTGGTAGCTTTTCCTGAAGTTAATCTAATTGTCATGTCTGCAGAATTCAAAATAATTCCCAAAAATTAAGGTAGCTTTTAGGGCATGAAAACGGATTTCTCAGGGTGGGGGACAAGCCCCAAAGAGTCAACTACATCGACTGAGTCGATGACATTATTAACAAAATCCCCGTATGTTTTCCCTTGGAGGTACATGTCATCAAGGTACGCACTTAACACTTGTAGCTTTAGGTGAAGGGTTGAGAAAGCAGGTTTTAGAAGTTAAGTGATTTTTAAGGAGCACAAGAGAGGCCATTTGGTAATCAAGCAAATTGAAAAAGTTACCCCCGAAAGATAAACCTGACGTATTTCCTGTCTGCTTCAGTGATAGCGACAGAGTAGTTGGCGTCCTTGAGATCGAGGGAAGCCATGCAGCAGTCTTTTTCAATGAGTTTCGTTTATGTACTGAGGGTGTCCATTTTAAATTGAATTTTATTGGCGTATTGATATCGATTGAGGCTCTTTAGGTTCAAGATCATTCTATTACCATCTTTCTATAATCAATAATTATATCTACTTCTAATTTGGTCCTCAGTAACAGATCGGTGAAGAAATTGCTGACTAGGAAGGCGATCAGAATCACTAGAAACGCCACAGGGTTGTAAGGAATGTGAAACACATCTGGCTCGAAAATTGTCACAACGAGCCTTGAGATAACCGTGAAGAGAATTGTGAACGAAATTCGTGAAGTCACTCACCGAAAGTTTTATTTGAACGAGGGAGAGCATTATTTCTTCCTTGCTAGACTGGTAGTGGGGTTTTTTGTGGTTGGTTGGCCGTTCACTCTTCCCTAAAAAAATATGGATTGTGGCGATGGTTTTGCGTTGCCAATGCGATGTTTTTTTTCTTTTAACATTACGCACTTGTTTCGTTAGGACTGCCCCGAACTGGAATTTGGTAAAGGCAGTCACCCGCCGATCGCGAATAGCAGAACGTTCACTGGCTGCGTGACCTAACAGAGGAACATTTTCAAGGTTGTTGGCCAGCATCATTTCATATATATATATTTTTTTTCGGCGGTACCATTCGCATCAATCGCACGTATTTGGTCTGAATTAGATATAGTAGCGAAGGTGGCCTTTTGCTGGGTCTGCTGTAAATTGGCCACGCGAAGATCTCCCTTTCTTTTGAAGGTGTTAAGGGACTTCCAATTCTATTGGTTAACCGGAGATATTGTTATCTCGGTACAATTTTCCTGGGGGTCGTATTTTGCCATCAGGTTTAAAATTTTCTCCTGAGTTAATTTCTTTCCCCAGCGTTTTCTTGCCATTTCGGCTAGTAGTTTTTTATAGGCGGCCCTGTCCTAACCTCGTCGCTAAAGGTTGCAGCCAGTTCTATTAGCCGTGTATCATCTGCTTGGACAGTCGTTACACCGCTGCCTGCGATGCTCTAGCTTTCACTCCCCCGTTACCCGCAACCATTGGACCTCGTCGTCCAACGCTAATATGTTCAGTTCATTTGAATCCTTGGGGGATTTGAGACTCTTATCGTCTCCGTCTTTATCTATAGTCCTGCTGCGGGACTGCCCCGCCCTGAAAATGGGCCTGGAACCCAGGCGGGAAAAAAAGTTTCCTATTACTTGCAGGCGCATGCTCGAAATGAGCCAATCATATTACATTAGATATTAGGGTGAGCATGTAAATAAACGAATCGCGAAATTTGGAAACATGGAAACTCCGACCAAAAATAACTTCGAAATTATGCCTTGTCGTGACCAAACGAGGAGAAAAAACCCCGAATGCAGTGATGCCGAATATATGTAACGACCAGGAGCCCATCTGGAGCGTGCAACTTCCATACAGAGTCTGTGAAACGGCGTTTTCACAAGTAGGTTTATTTTTAGACTAGCCCTTCCCGCGAATTAGGTCAAAAAACAAAGACAGTTCCGGTTCTATGACCCTATGACGTCAGCTTAATTTCTTGTAATTGGTCATCGGGCTCCTGTGGGAGTCTCATTCGCGGGAAATTCAATCTAAAAATAAATCGGTCTGTGAAAACGCCGTTACACGAACACAGTAGAGTTGTAGGCTCCGGGTCATGGGTTCCTGTAATGACTGAGAATGGATCGCAATACCTCTGCGTCTGTTGCAAGAAGAACTTGCAAGCAATTGTATCAAAAGTAGAAAACTTTCGGGCAAAGTGGATGGGGCAGGAGAACTTACTCTCCAACTTTTGAAGAAACGTTTTTTAAGAAATAAAGTCACATTTTCTCGGTTTGATATTTTATGTGTACTGGTTTGGACAGGTTTTCTTGTTTTTCTGTTCTTGTTTCGGGAAAATATAAAGGTTATAATTAGAAGTGCAATGATATTTTAAGCTTCCTTAACTGATAATTTGAAAGATAAAATTAAATTTAAGATATTTACCAAGACACGTAAGGAAAGCCGTTATATAGATATCACAGTCAGCCACAATGGTAATCATCGATAAAATTTTACGTAGAATGTCGTAAAAAATACCTCACTAATAGAGGTCATTCCATATTTTTTACAATATTAGTAAGCGCTTAGGATACATTATCTTCATCCTTATTAATTACTATTCACGAACACAATTTTACCAGAAAAAAAAGTCCTGACCATTAATGTTTTTGGATAATCAATGTCTGATTGTGCGTATATATGTATAAATTAGGAGCATTTGCGTTATCAAACGTGACACAAACTGCTTTACATGGTGTATCCAACATTTTGTCCCCGATTCGGAAAAGCAAAATTGATAGGTCTAAATTACTACGACAATCACATTTTTATTAATTACTGTGCAAGTCCAATATATGTTCACTGGATCAGTGTGATTATCATATAACTAGATGGAGCGAAGTAATGAATAATAAACAAGAGTTCCTGCAGGAGATTTATTAGTCATTGTTGAGCGATTCACATCAACGACCTACAGTACATTCATACTTCTACTGTAACACACAGTGAGCCTCGTCAATAGCCATGCATACGAAATCTTTTTTTGCAATTTCAGCCGTTGCTATTGCACGGATTCTTCATAAAGACTCTGGGGAAAGCAAGTTAAATATTTTCTGCGCCAACTTCATGCAACTGTTCAGCTGAGAGTTCACCATGACGTTTCAGGCACGAAATTCCATACTTTCGTATGTCATCCATCTGATATTTCGTAAGGGAAGGGAGTCACGAATTTACAATTAACATCGAACTCGGATCAAAGAAATACACAAACTTTAAGGACCAATGTAGCAAACAGACTTGCCAAATCCTGATGAGGCTGTTTTAACAAAAACATCATTAACGGTAACCGACTGCATGAATAGGCACAAAGTTAATGGCACGAAGTTGGACACAAAGTTAAAGTGGCATTTCCATGTTTCCAGTATAAAAGCACTTTGAATAAATTATGCCCTAATAAAGAATCTTTTTTCCAAATATAGTTTTTCCCCAGTTTTGGGGAAAAAAAATGCGTCATTTTGAGCATGCGCCTGCAAGTAATACAGGACTCTACCTTTTCCCGCCTGGGTCCCAGGCCCATTTTCAGGGAGGGGTAAGAGGGAGTCCCGGAACAAGGCTATCTTCATCTGAAGAGAGACTTGCATTTCGAGTGCGTTTTTGGTATTGTACACTTGGCTAGCATCGAGGGCTTGCAGCTTTGCAAGAGCTTTCCCCGGTGGAGATACGTTGGCAAAACTGCCCTAAAACAGTAGACATCTTGCGTATATTGGCATTAAGCTGGTCGAGAGCCAGCTCGAGCTTAGTATTGGCGCTCTGTGAATCTGTTCCAGACATGTTTGTGTGCTCTCGGCTGAGGCCTCGCTTTGCGAATCGTTTTCCATGTTGGCCTGAATATAAAAGTTGGTTAGTAAAAACAAAACCACACTTAGGAACTTCCCAAACGCTTAGCAAAAGGTGAGACAAATGGCTGTACAAAAAAAATTATCAAAACTCGCGGAGGGTCAAAATCCGTGGCGATTGACTAGAAAGCATTCATGCAATTGTCTAGTTAGCGCGCATGCATCTCATGTAGCTCCACAGCGACTATAGGACTAGCGACGAGATAGAATTGAGATTTATACTCTAATCGGGTTTGGGGCACCTGCTGTTTGTCTTGAATATCGCGAGGCGCAGCGTGGTATATTAATAAACTTTTAAAAATGAAAAGAAAAAGAAAGAAAAACCGCCGGTGACAGCCTCTCTGAGCCCTTTACTGACCGTTGGATCTAAAACCGTTATATGTTGATTTCAGGGCTCGGGAAGTTCTATTTAAATGAAGGAAATGTTTCCAAAGATTGTCTCCAGAGTTGCGATTTTCTGTCATATTTGCGCAATGAAAATCACCAGGGTTGTAGTATGGAAAATGGGTAAATTTCGGTAAGGAAATTTAAACCACCTACACCGGTATGTTAAATTTTAGCCTGACACCTTTTGAATATACTTTGAATAGAGATCTGACGGATAGAACTTTCCATTAAGATGTTAGACTATCGCGGTTATGTACGTTACTTCAGCAGTACTCACTTAGCACTCAAATCGTGGCCATTTAATTTGTCCCTGTCTATTTCCGTCAATTGGCATAGTTGATACCGGTGAACAGTTCGCATCTTTCCGCGCAACTTTCTCTACCGTCCTCTTCCATCTTCTCTATCTTCACATACGTCAGCCTACCGCCAACATCATTCTACTGAGACCGCTTTCTCAAAGTCCACAATGATATCTTATTAAACATGGATAAACAGGAGGTAACACTGCTAGTCCTCCTTGACCTCAGTGCTGCGTTTGATACCATCATCCAAGTCACCATGAAGAACATGAAAATGACTTTGGTATTCGTGATACTGCTCTTCAGTGGATAATATCTTTTCTTACTGATAGAAAGCAGCATGTGGTCATTCACCAGTCAACATCTAAACCGTTTGATCTTTCTTCTGGTGTGCCACAAGAGAGCTTTCTGGGGCCAATTCTCTTCATAATGTATACTTCCCGTCTTTTTCATGTTATTGATAAGCACCTCCCAGATGCACAGGGCTACGCAGACGACACCCATCTTTATTTGTTATTTCGACCTGACTCAACCCCCTCATCACAAGAAAAAGCTCTCATAGCACTAGAGGACTGCATTGCTGATATAAGGGCATGGATGGTTAATCACCAGCTGAAGTTAAATGACAATAAGACAGAATTTATAATTATTATTATAGGATCTCGTCATCAACTATCTAAAGTTAGAATGGTCGTTATCAATGTTGGTCTGTCGGAGATTAAGTCAGCCTCCTCGCTACGTGACCTTGGTGCCTGGGTTGATAAATGTATGACAATGAATAAGCACGTTAGCAAAGTCTGTAGTAAAGCTTTGGGCGCCCTTTACAAGATAAATAAGATCCGAAAATTTCTTACCGAGGAAACAAAATCGTCTAATCGCTCTACTAGCTCACCTTCAAGGTTTTGATAGGGATGGCCCCATCTTACTTATCAGACTTACCTGTGGTATAGACTATGTTAGCGAATCTGCGCACACTTTAATATCGCACTTGACGATTCACTAAAGGGAAAACGGAGCACATACATGAGATTATAAGGAAAGGTAGAAATAGAAAATCAAAGGAAGGGGAATTCAGAAAAAAAACACGACACGTACAAGATCTGTGCGGCTCTCCGGATTACAGAAACGGTTTTGCATACAACATGGACAAACTTATACACGAAAACTAAACAATACCAGCGAAACTGACACAGGGAACAATACGAGCCTTACAGGGTGTTAACGAGGTAGTGTGACAAAGATAGACAAAAAAAAAAGCGGGGCTTAATTACGGACTAGGCAAACTAAAATAGGAACAGCCAAGAAAGGAGAAAACAAATGAAAACTAATTACACGGAAATTCGTGGTTACAGACTAAGAGTCACTATTCACTCAGAAGAATAGCCAGCTATTACTCAAGCCCTTATCCACCAAATGTAAGACCTTTCAGGAGATCGTGCCTTCTCAGCAGCCACCCCTAAGGTCTGGAACACCTTACCAGAGGACATTAAGAACTGTGAAAAACTCGAACAATTTAAGAAAAGTCTGAAAACTGTTCTTTTCAGTCTATCTTATAATTGTTCATAATTTTAAATTTATTTCTTTTTATTCTCACTTTTAGTTCACTCTATTTTTAGGATATCAGATCCTCTATGTAGTATTTTTTATTCACATGTATTTTCTATTAATTTTATATATAAATGTTATTTTTTAAGCACTCTTGAATATTATATAGAATGAGCGCTCTATAAGTTATTATAATAATAATAATTATTATTATTATTATTATCATTAAGTCATTGCTGGGCGCTCTCTCCCCTCCATTTTCCTCTTCCTGCACACTCTCTCATTTGCAATTACTATAGTTAAGCCCCGTCATCCCTTCTAAATGTGTGTCTCAGCCACGTCAACCTCCGTCTTCGGATTTTTCCGATAAAAAAAAAAAAAGAAAAAATTACACTGCTTTTTCTCTCACTTAAACAGTAATGAGAACTGAAGCATTCAGGATTGAACGGGATATGAATCCATGACCTGTGTTAGTGCTCAAGCCAACTAGTGGGAGAATGCCATTCCATTTTTGAGTCGTTACTTTGGTTCACTGGAAGTTCGGAAAAAATTCGAGATCCAGATGCGATTTGAACCCACGATCCTCCTTGATCTAATCGGATGCTCTAACCCCTGCGCTACTGGAGACTCTATGGTGAGCTACAACCGGTTGAAATGTGGGTCTGACTTGAACTGCATCGCGCAGTTACAAAGTCGAATAACGAGTGACAGCATAGCTCATCTCAGATAGGCTTAAAGGTGACTGCGTGATGCCTTGTGTTTGGGATGGCGCAGTGGTGAGAGCACTCGCTTCTCACCAATGTGGCCCAGTCTTGGCTTCCATGTGGATTGCGTTTGTTGGTTCTCGCAGGATTCTGCTTCGAGAGTTTTTCTCCCTGCAGGAGTACCCAACGAAACCGCTCCACAAAAAAGCTGCTCTGCAGGCTGTTTTCGAGCTGGCTGGCTGAAAAAAAATTTCAAGAGTGAGCTGGCTGGTCTTTGACACAAACCGCTTCTGGCTCACTGAGACATGAAAACCTAATAAAGTATGTTAAAACGTTTTTCCTGGATGGCTATATAAAGCTCAGGTTCTTTTCCTGGCTAAGACATTGTTCACTTTGTCCACTGGCGTAAAGTTCTTTTAGCTCAAGCATGTAATTAATTGGACAGAGGAATGATAGAAAATTTCCTTTTAGTTTCTGGCTTCTATCAATCAAGATTTCGTCACGCAATGATCTCCTTCAAAGAGGCGGGCGCCTCTCATTTTTGCCTCGCCGTGAGAGACCTCTGCTAGCAGGGAAGGCTGTGAGGGGTTCATTCTAATCTTGGGGGGGAAGGCGGTTTCCTATAAGATTTACGGCAGAGGAAAATTGTCAGGGAAAAAAAATTTACCAATCAAACAAAGACTCTTCTTGTTTAAATATAATTCCAACGCCCCTACACAATGTTGCCTGTCATCACGAATGTGTGCGGTTGGATGACAACCGTCTGTTCTCAACCCTTAATATTCCCTATCAAATTGCGCACGCTGTATTGTACCCTTGCTTAGCTGTTCCAGCAGTCCTATAGCAAGTAGTTCGCCCGGATCATAGAGTGATGCATAGCTTTTTTGTATCTGAAAACGTTAAAGGACCACCATAAGGTAAGCAGGATTTTTCGTAGTATTTATTTTGATCAGATTGTGGAAAAGTCCTTATGGAATGATCGCAGAATTTGATTTTAATTCCGTCCTTTGCAATTCAATTCAGTGTTTACCGAACGGATTTTAGGCTACCGCCGTTTTGGACAACATCAAGGACACAAAGCGAGAAAGGTAACGTGGGCTAACATTTCGCATGGAACTGTTAATGTTTAAATTTTGTATTTTTGTATATTGAATTACCTATCGTTGTGTCTCCACAAATCGCCATCGTTTCTTGAATAAGTACCGGTTTACCTTTCGGGGTTTTGTCAAAGTTCTGCCACCGGCACTTTAAGATAAGAAGAGAGAGGTTGGGAATGGAGTTGATTAATATTCTGCTACCGCGCTCCATGGTTTTTCGTACAACTACCCAAACCCTAATGTGAATTAACAAAAACTTCGAAATCGAGAACAACCTCTCCAGAATATATTGCTCGTTCTTTAAGCCACGCGCAGATCTGGCAGATAGATATCTCGGGTAAAAAAATCGATTCTCATTCATCCATAAATGGCTGCGCACCGCGGTAGTAGTCCATCTCACTCTTTCTCCTTATTCTCATTCATTAACTAAGGAACATGGTGGCGGTCTATTTAAGTACCTTGTCAGTGAACGGGTAAGTAGAATTGTTTCATTTTTTTTATTGTTTCGATCATGGTATTTTACTGTACGCTGGGGATGGTTCAAAGTACAACGCAACAGTTTTTTTCCAGTGTCGCTGCAGCTGCAAATATGATTACTCCCTGTTTAATCAACTTTTGT
The DNA here is from genome assembly GCF_036669925.1 of Montipora capricornis. NCBI lineage: Eukaryota > Metazoa > Cnidaria > Anthozoa > Scleractinia > Acroporidae > Montipora > Montipora capricornis. The sequence continues at coordinate 32,733,310 of NC_090893.1, forward strand.
GGCATAGTTAGTAGAGGTATAACTGAAAAGGACAATTTTCTCTAAATGCATGCATTTTTTTCACTTCGATTGAGCCGCTTATAACATCTCCAATATCGATTCAACACTAACCTGACTATCACTAAGATCTAAGATAGCAAAAAAAAAATGCTCGAACTTCGCTTGTCTGGATATGTACATGTAACCGTGCATTTGCAAAGCAACAGAAGGGGAAATCACTGAGAAATAGTAAGCGTACAAAGAAATATTTAATGAGAAAATTTGTAACGTTAAGAACTTAATTATTTTCGTTTAAATTTCTTTAAACAAGCCGCGTCTCTCTTTTTTCCCGTAAAAACACTGGTGCAAACGCAAACGCAACTGTGCCTCTTGTCTGAATTCTGCGTTCAAAATAATCGGGCTAAGTTGATGATTTCACAGGGTTTAACCATTTGGTTGTGGTACGAAATTCCCTCCGAAGCAATGGCCAGTTACGAGTTACAGCAGTTTTATTTCACTTTATGACAGATACATGTTAAGCTGTGCAAAACTGTATACTTTTTTATTGGTTAAGACCTGAATGATAGTTTGGATATTTTAGAATCTCTCGTTTATTTTACAATGTCACTTAAATAGTAGCAATTTACATATGTTCGTAAATTTTGTGATTGTAAATTTTCCCTGTTACTTTGTGAGTTTCAAGCTTGGTACCTAGCGAGCCAAGGAGACTGGCGTTTCCTTTTAAGATAAAGTGGGCGCTTTTGCCGCTTTTCCGCCCGGTCATGTCAAGCAGAATTGACACTATGAAACCATTTTTTAATGTTCGTAATTAATTATAATTCCGGAGGAAGATAAGCCTTAGTTTCAACCGTAAACCTTTTCAGTTTGGCAAAAAAATTTACCACTTTAAACTGATAAAAGTTTGTCAACTAAAGATCCGCGCTTGTAGTTTGGACTGCAGGTCTGTTTATTTTCACGCCCCCATATCGCGTACGCTTTTAGAGGCGGCCGCCAACCAGATGCCAATTTTGTTTTGAGCGATCACCCCAAGCTTTGATTCCAGTGAACGCTATGAACTTAGCAAACATACACGAGCATCGAGAAATTTTTGGAATCGATCTTTCCTTAGAGAAAATTCAGATTCACAGCAAACTGGAACAAGACGTGTCCGTTCCTTCCTTTTACCAAGAATGAAAAAGGGTGGCAAACAGAAGTGGAAAAACGAGAGCAAAATTAAACTTGACCGCCATTGAAGACCACGTGGTACTTCGCTTCGCGATGTTCGTCTGTTCAGTTTCTCTATTTCTGTGTCTGTTCAGTTTCTCTGTTGCCTATCTCAGGGGTTTTATAGCACAAAGCGTTATTAAAAATAGTAATTTTAAAAAACAGTACGAAAGATCGGTTCGAGTTCCGTGGATATGTAATTCCACTTGACATAGAAAACTTGACAAACGGAAGTTAAGGTTCCATTCGAAACAGCACCGTTCAAAACCAAAGATAAACTTCATAGTCATAAAGTAAAATACTCCAGGCAAATCACACGATCGTCCGCTTCGAGAAAAGAACACGCTGTCTTATTATTGTGCCCTTGTTGCCTTGGTTTCAGACTACTTGGATGTGACCTCTTATGAGCTTGCGTTGGTGTCTGTTACTCATGGTGCGATGACAGCACAATAATAATGCATTTTGTTTCCAAGTAAATCACACGATCGTCCGCTTCGAGAAATGAACACGCTGTCTTATTATTGTGCCCTTGTTGCCTTGGTTTCAGACTACTTGGATGTGACCTCTTATGAGCTTGCGTTGGTGTCTGTTACTCATGGTGCGATGACAGCACAATAATAATGCATTTTGTTTCCAAGTAAATCACACGATCGTCCGCTTCGAGAAATGAAGACGCTGTCTTATTATTGTGCACTTGTTGCCTTGGTTTCAGACTACCTGGATGTGACCTTTTATGTGCTTGCGTTGGTGTCTGTTACTCATAGTGCGATGACAGCACAATAATAATGCATTTTCTTTCCAAGTAAATCACACGATCGTCCGCTTCAAGAAATGAAGACGCTGTCTTATTATTGTGCCCTTGTTGCCTTGGTTTCAGACTACCTGGATGTGACCTTTTATGTGCTTGCGTTGGTGTCTGTTACTCATAGTGCGATGACAGCACAATAATAATGCATTTTCTTTCCAAGTAAATCACACGATCGTCCGCTTCAAGAAATGAGGACGCTGTCTTATTATTGTGCCCTTGTTGCCTTGGTTACAGTTTCGGGGGGTGGGTGGGGCTAAGAGCATTATTTACTGGCAAAAGGAAAATTTCCAATAACTATCGCTGGTTGGGAAGGGTTTCAACATGATATTTACCGCTGGCTGGCGCCCACATCGAAATGTATACCTTCCTGGCTAGGAAAAGGCCTCAAAATAATGGATGCTGGCTGGCGACCTCGGAAAATAATCTCTTGCTAGCTGGCTCTGAAGAGCGGATATTTATTTCCCAGGGTAGTTAAATATAAACCAAAAATGTCTTAAGGGATGCCCACATATCGTGTAAGTCAATAACAGATGAATTTAGAAAAAGTGTTCGTTGGGTACTCCTGTCCCTGTACTCCGGTTTCCCGCTCCCCTCAAATTCAAGCTACGATTTGATATGAGTTGATTATTATTATATGTGCAATTGGGTCTTCTGAAATGCTTCACTTCGTTACCAGGGATTCCAATAGAACTTTTCACGGTTTCTGACATCATATTGGTTGGTTTAATTACAGTGAATGTATTGGATTTTGGCCGACTTCGAACCTCTATAACTCCGCTACAAGCGGAGCGGCAGATTAAAAAATATATATATTAAAATATTCTTGGTCATTACATTAATATCATTCACTTAAAAACCTGCTCACGTTGCTTCAAATTCCGAGGGAATTTGCATAATTTGGTTTATATGAAATTTACAAATTTTGTTCAAGTTAAGGCCGTTAGAACTTGATCACCAAATAATATTTCAATAAAAGTGCTTTTTGAGAGGTATTCTCCCTATCCACAACCGTCAGCGCTTACAGGATTGAGAGCTTATCTCTTGTATTTATGGAATGAATCCTGCCTTGTAACACGAAAATTTTGCGGGAGTCTTATTTTGCAGATTGGAGACTTCTTGTGGTCATGTTGCGGAAACTGATTTTTGCGGCTCGAGAAGACTGAAATTCCTACTGGGAACTAATTTTGGCGATTCTCTGTTCAAACAGCAGAGAATGAGTACATTTTATCTCATTTGAAAGAGTCAAAGTTCACTATACTTGCACACGGTATCACTGTAATCCGGCCTTACCGCGCAAAAGGAACTGAACAACAAGAAAACGAAAGAAAAAGCTTACTCCTACCACGCACAGCAAAACACTGTTTCATTATGCGGACGGTTTGCCAGTTTGCAAATGCCCAAGCAAACGTTGTTCCTTCAGATCACCCATTCGTGCCAATCTAATATACCGAATTGCTGTTCACTTGACATTTTCTGCCCTTTGTTTTGTTTGCGATATAGACTACCGTAGGTAGCTAAGCTCTGGTTGCTTTTTCCAATGGTAAATCATGGTAAGTACAGTGTATTTTGCCCAAGTGGCAAACATCTATTGAAAGCGGAATTTTTAATTTGACTGAAGGAAGTTAATTTTTTGCGGCGTTTTATTTTGCGTGTTTTTTTTGATTCTGCGGGAACTACTTTTTGCGAATCGGGGTCAATCCACAAAATCTGCTAAAATTAGAACCCGCAAAATTTTCATGCTACACGGTAGGTGCTGCTTACATCTGTGGTAAAAATCTACAATTTTGCCATGTCGCTAGTTTATTTATTTGGCTTGTCGCCGTAGTATCTTGATTACATTACCTTTCTGTGCTGAGAGTTTAATTCTCTGAGCCTCTTACGAAGCGAACGTATGTGAGTTTTCCGCGCTTTTTCGGAGTCTTTTGTTTATTGTCGCAGTGTCCATGATTCTTCTTCAGTCTTTCGTAACATGGGTTTTGCTTTTGTATCAATGACACTATGTCGGTCAATTTTCTCGGCAAAGAGGGCGTTTTTGTGGCCTTTCCTTCAACACCGGAAGACAGTACTTTCAATAGATTTCCGCAGTTTTTCACTAATCACGTGCTCGGCATTCACACTTCAGACTGTTCATGTTGTGGGTGAAATCCGGTCTCAGGTTGAATCCGTTTTTAACGAAGGTCGGTGATCCTAAGTTTACTTAGGATGAATGTGCACTCTATCTAGTTTAAATCAGCTATAAATCCCCAAAGTAGGGATAGACGCACCTATACCTTCCCTCCAGCTCGGTCTTACGCATCTCACATCTTCTTAATGTTTGTCATCACATTTTATTGGTTTGTACATCTAGTTTAAATCGACCCCCCCGATATGGGACATCTCACATCTTCGTAACGTTTCTTACCGTCGTCTTATTGCGTTATGCATTCATACACTTCTCTCTTTAGCCTCAACATTACAACATAGTATGGGAACAAACAACTATACTATGCACTTGCCGGCACTGGAACTCGATTCCTCAATATCTGTATCTATAGTCCTGTGCCTTCACCAGTACACTACAACGATTCGCTATTTACTCTTGTATAATAAGTCATTAATGATAGCCATATACAACAAACAAAATTAATCCTGACCTGACCCTAATTTTTCTAATTTGGGCTCTATAAAATTTCAGTTCATCTGAGTACATATTCAACGTAGGTATTAACGGATTCAACTGGAGACCGGATTTTACTCGCAACATTCACTCCGGCCCCTCTATTACATAACTCCGCGTTCTCTTCGTGGTTTAAACAGAGTTAGTGGATTATGGTTTAAAGGGGCAGTCTTGAATATTAATGCTGCGAAGGTCTTTTATTTCTCCCTCTGGATGACCACAATAGAAAACAGTGTAGGTACTCGGTTCCTCAAGTACCATTGCATTAGCAAGTTGCCACAGGTGGCTTCTTCGGCAGCATTTAAGGACCTTTAAGGCATTTGCTGCTGTTTCGCCACTGATATGCTGATATGCTTTCTGCTTAGAACCGCCAATTGCAAAGAAGTCATAATACGACGTTTGCCCGGTCCTATCTTCCTTGGTAGAGCAAGCACGCATCTAAATCAGCACAGTTCCGCAATGATTGCATACAATCATCATGATCCTATAGAATATTATATCATCAAATGAAGCCCGTAAAGGTTTTAATGAACTTGTGTCCACGACAAAAGGCAATTTAATTATTAATCCTCAACAACTTTGATATCGTCTTCGATATTTTTGAAATTGAAATGGTTTTAATTCAAGAATGACATTTCTTGGAAGAGCTTAAGCGTCCAAGTGAGTGAAGGACTCGGTGTTGTTGGTGAATGACGTTTTTACAACCTGAAAACAATATTCACTTCAACTGAGGTTGTTGAAACGCCCGGCACCAACAAATATCCATCACAGGAATACACTCACCCTGACGATCAATGAACTTATCAAACTGGTATCGCAGTTTGCTATTCTTACGTTATAAATCGTAGACCATACCTGCTAACTACGGTCCCTCGTTTTAAGACTTATTTTCTTAAAACTGTACAATCAATAAGAGAGGTGCCATGATATGGAATGCTGTCTCAATGTATTTCATGGGCCTATTATCCCAGTCGGCCTTTTATATATCGTAACGTGAAAAAGCACAAATACACCAAGGAACTAGATTTTAGTGCCCAGTTAGTACCGTCACTTTGTACTTATGGCACTCGTCGACCGAGTATCGACCGAATAACGGTCGACATATCAGTTACTCAGCCAATACTATCGGTCGATAGTGGTTGGTCGACACGCGGCCGCTATATCGACTGACAGTTAAGGAACTTTTAAGGAAGCGGAAGCTCTTTAGGTGTCCCGTGGGTACACAAATTGCATTTATATTTACTACCGTAAACGGTTTGTTTAAAACGAAACAAAAGAAAGCAGAAACGGCTCAGCACTGGGAATTCGTTTTCAAAAAATCAACTGGATTACCATGTTCCCTCCTGAAGATAATATTCAAGCTCTCTAATTTTTGTTTCTACTGTATGTACGAATTTGAATGCAAACAAGAGAAAATCAATTTTATTCTCTTGATTCAAATTATAAGGAGTTTTGAAAGACTGAAGTGAAAAAAAAAAAAAGAAAAGAAACTCAACCAGACAGGCGACTCCCTCCAAAGGGCACTCCAGGCTGGTCCAACTTCAAAATCAAATTTTAAACCTTGATTAAATCTTCGGAATTTCCTATTTCCCTAAATTTAACTAATCCTTTGCGGATTCTATGATTTTGTTAACGTGTGCATTAAAGACGTCGGCAAAGGAACAGAGAAATGTAAGTACACTACTGTACATAAATTATATGGAAATTTTAACTATGTACACATTTCCTACAATACTTGAGCAGCAAGCATCCCAATATATCTTTCACGATGGAAGTGGAAGAGAATCGGGAGATGTCTTCAGACTTTCACTGGCTTATATACCAAGTATCACTCTTCTACTGCAAGAAAATACAAAATGAATTTAATACGTACTTTGACCGATAGTTGCTTACGACTTTGCTCCACAACAACCTTATTACAGGCATCTTTTTCTGATCTTAAGAAACCGTTACTCCAGAATGGTTACCCAAACGAAACATTATGGGTTAGGTGCACTTGTGACCCTAATATAATTCAGTAACAGGAAGGACGGTAGAGTAGATCATCCGAGTGTCTTTAGAGTATCGGTGGAACGTCGGTGACATATGGATCGACATGTCGGTCGAAATTTTAGTCGACATATCGACCGACACTCAGTCCATATATCGATTTAATTGTTTTTTTTACTGATTTCCACCGTAAGCCAAGGACAAATCCCTATCATTCGAAAATAACAGGACCAGACAACAACAAAACAAAAATTGAACGAAAAAATCTAAAACAGATACACCTGAATACGAGTATAAGTAACAACATATATAGAAAACCTAACTATTCCGCAATGAGAATCGCTTACGTGCATTTTCCAATCACACATTTATCTATTTATTTGTAAACAATCCCAATTAATTCCGAACAATTTCAATGTTCTTCTATTCTTGCAATCAATCGGTCTAAACCAATAGCATCAACTATCTATTTTTTCCTGTTATGTCATTTTACCATCAAAACATATTTCTTTTATTAACTGGATCAACCTGTTATGAAGAAAACATCTCAGTGGGAGGTCTACTCATAGTAAAAGCAAAAGAGCCGAAGGCATCCAAACCATCTCAAATTTTTTAATAACCAGATACAACCAACTAGAGCACCATGTGTTACATTTCCCTTCCTCTCGGCAGCATTCCACTTACTCATGGTAATTACTAGTTATTGAGTAAAAAAATATAGGAAATAGTACAAAAAACAACGTCAATGAGAAACTGAATCCTGCGAGCTAAAAATCGCTCACCTCACATCCCTAGTTTCTTTTTATTCAGTGCTTTATCCCTAAAGATTATCCGCCGTATTGGTCTGTACGGATTATACACTGACATGGGTGTTTCTACTATGCGACGCCAAAAGAAGAAATTGGCTAAAAGTACGGCTCGTAGAATTGACTGATAGATATCACCAATCATGCAAATTATAGATTCAGTCAAGCGGCTGGGCATACGACACTCCGCTTTTTAGTTCTGTATATACATGTCATTAACCAGCTGGAGGAATATCAGCCTCAGGTCTTGACAGTACTGACAGGGCGCATCGACCGAGGACCGGTCCCGAACAAGCTTGTTTTAATAACGTGACTGAAAAAAAGGGTTTTTGGCACAGCTAGAAAAAAGGGGACATCGGAAAGCATAGGGAAAGAGCGAGATTTCTGTTGAGCACTCACTGCGTGTGTCAGGAAAGAATCCTTTAACGTTGTTTTACAAACAAATAACAGCTATGATAAGGAATCATTCGGGACAATACACAGTCCAATATTTAATGGATATTGGAGGGGCAATGGTGTAACCAGTGTGCTGATGCCCTCTAACTGCCGTGGTCGTGTAATAAATCTAGTAGTTGTTTTATTTTAACCGTCCCCTTTGCCTTTTAGGAACGTAAACAAAGAATTAAATATTGTCAAGTTCGTTCCGGTGTCTTTTGCCGAGAGGTACACGTATAACAAAAACATGTAAGAGTCCTCTGCTTTTTAAAAGTACCCATTTTGCCATTTCAAGTTGGTAATTCGTTCACTACAGAGAATAATTATGAATTAAAAAGCGTCGTGTCTTCACTATTACAAATACGGCTGACATATCAAAATAAAGAAAGTTAACAAAAAATAAAGCATACCATGATGTGGTCACTTGTGATGTAGATCGCGACGTTTCGATTGCATACTGCTAGTCTTCATCAGGCAGTGAATAATCACCAAGACCGGGAAACCGAGTAGCAGTGCTAACCCCACGATCGAGTACAAGTCTACTGCGGTTTTACCACCTATCCGAACAACTTCGCCGCTGCCTACAACAACAAGGCATACGCGCTGTTTTCAAGTCGGAGACTACGTTAAGATCGCATCTAGTACGACCGAAAGACGCTGTCGAACCGACTAAACAAGATGGCGTAGTTTACAGGATTCCCTGTGAATGCGGTAAAGTCTACATCGGCGAGACTGGAAGACCTATGCAAAATAGAGTCAAAGAACATGAGCAAGACATTCGACTTGCCCGTACCCAGACTTCCGCCGTTTGAACACGCTAACAACACCGGACACAGCCCGCTTTGGAACGAAGTAAAGTTTATTGACCATGATCCTCATTGGTACACACGCAGGGTCAAAGAGGCGATTCACATAAGACTTCACCCTAACAACATCAACAGGGATAGTAGAATAGAAATTCCGGAAGCATGGATGCCCACGATCAAGAAACACAACAACAGCAGAACCGTACGGCAGCAGACCGCCGAAGGAACAACACACCGAAACAGCGAGGATTGAAATTGACCAATCACATCTGCTGAAAAACAACCAATCACAGCGGAGCATCCTGCTTAAAAGGTGACGCGTAAACAGCCGACCTCATCGCCTGATGAAGACTAGCAGTACGCAGTCGAGACGTCGCGATCTTCATCACAAGTGACCACATCGTGAGACAAAGGAGAATACTTTATTGTTAATGTACAATTTATATTTCAAATGTTGCATGGCATTATGCGATTTTATTTCTTAGTGAATATCATTGTTGAGATTTATACTACAGTTGCGTGCTGTGTATCATTTTAACTCAGTCTATCCTGTCATTTACACGACCCCACTTGCATTTTGCTTTTAACCTTATCGTGTAGAAATAAAGTATACGATTGATTGATTGATCGTAAGCTAAATGAAATAGCTCCCTCAACGTAATCGGGTATCTGGCAAAACTCTACAAGAGACGAAAACAACAATTTCGGTAAAGAAATTCAACACGGGGCTAAAAAAACAGAGCTCTCGTGTATTTTTGTGAAAGTAATAATGAACTTAGATTCTGTAATATTTTTCAGTTTAAAACCAGAGATCTGAATATTACCTTACCGTAAATCTGTCTTTATATCAAGGCATGTTCCATCCATGCAAAAAGCTTGGAAATTTTCATTGACAATCTATGAGGATCTCTGGTTTAGCTGTCTGCTGGTAAAAGCGTTTCTGCACTCAAACTTACCGCCTCGGTAATTGCTATTTCGTTTGATTTTCTCCTTTGTCTCAAACAAAATTAAAAACACCGTGCCATCATTTATATGAATTCCTTTTGTTCATTTTCCTAAATCAAAAAGTCATATAAACATTTTAAAAAAACATCAAAAGGTCATATACAATAAGAGTGATGACGTAATGTTACCTTAAATGTCTGGAGAATGCCCTTGCAGTCATCTTCGAAAAGACCGTCCCTATAGCGGAAAGACATGTGGAAGAGAGCAGCTGTCTTCTTCTTCTTCATTCTATCTCTTGGTTCTTCTGCATCCCAAGGCAAGTTGACACTTTGCCTCTATTTGTGTCGCAAACCTTTAGAAATGGTTTTCAAATTCCACTTTAGACTTAAGTAATGGGAACATTGAGTTTTTATGCCGGGTTGAAGCTGATTTTATCGAAATGCCATATCCTCGTTCTCGTTCAGGTTTTAGCAAATCGAAGGAAAAATTCATCGAAAGCATTTTCACATGATGTTTAATTCCAGCATGTCGCCTACTGAGAAATGTTTTTAACCAATTGGAGTCGAACCTTATTCCCATATCAATCTGCGAAACAGTCTTCTTATCCGATAACGTAACTCTTTCGGTTGAGACTGATTAGATATCTTAGGTTGCAGGGACTCAAATGTCCTTTCACTTATGCAGACCAGGTAAACATGTGTTTTACGAAGGCTTATTAGTTACCCTTCAACTAAGACATCATTAAAAATAGGTACC
>NC_090893.1:32748713-32756213 GCF_036669925.1 Montipora capricornis
TGTTTCTCATCGCATATTTCATCCCTCCAAAGAGAAATAGCTCTGTAAAAAAAAATTCCATCTCCTCTGACAACGACTTCTCTCCTTTGAGGAGGTATATTTCCAGAAGCCATAATTCGTTTACACAAGACGTAACTAATAAGAAAACAACCTAGACACACGTAAATGTAACTAAAAGGGCTTTATTGTGTTTTTTCCTCCAGATTTGTACCTATTTATGCAATATTTCGAGACCATGACGAGATGTTAATTTTACAGTAAACAGCAATAAACCTTGCGGATTCTCACGCGAGTAAGGTTAACCCGAGTAAAATTTATGTCATATTTCACGGTTATTCAAACAAAAACTTACATTTGCCACGTATCAACATTGCCCAACCGCGATTTCTGATAAATGAAATTTGTGTCGAAAAAAGCGTTGATCTCTCTCCAAATATGTACAAACTCACGAGGCAGAATGTATATTTATATTTAATTAAGTTAGCACAATAGAAAGACGCTAACCGCATTTTGACACGAAAATGCTTCACTATTGCCATAAAAACTATCCAGTTAAGCTCGCATATTATAAAATATGATAAATTCGTAAAGGCGACCTTTTCCAGCGAACAATTTCTTGAAACAAACAACATATTTGCTATTAGAGGTTAACACTACACTCGTGATAAAATATTAGAAATACAGCTCACTTTGATTTCGGCTCGACGGGCGATAGATTGTTGTAGAAGTCCATTACTCGTCGCTTTTAAGATTCCAGGTGTTTGTATTTCACCGCCTGCCTAGTTTATCCAACTGACTTTCCATTATTGAGCTCCATAAGGGTATATTTTGTTTAAGGATCCACTAAAACGCCATTCGCGTTACATGACTTTCGAAGCCATTGCAGGTTAAGTTAATGATTCTACTGTGTCCACCAGAGAAATCTACGCATTTCCACTACCCTCTCGATCCTAAGAAAATACGCGCAGAAGGCTATATGCACAAAAACACCACTTACTAGGGTAGTGACAGGCAACACTTTTACCGACACGGAAAATGAAAAAAAATAAAACGAACAAATCCCACCCACTTTCCGAATGGGATTGCCATACTAGTAACCCAGTAACAAGTATTGTTAATTGGTGTTAGCAATGGCGCATTTGCTTTAATGAAATGCCGAAGATGTTAAATGTGTAAATCCCCCTTGTACTTCTACTTCTACTTCTACTTCTACTTTAACACTCTTCAACGCTATTACACATCAAGATGATGATGATGATGATGATGAACTTTTATTCATGTGTCGATGTATTTAGCTCGCGCTAATTGGGGACACAACATAAAGATAACATAAATAATAAATATTATGATAACTAATAAATAAGAAATAAGCTATAAATTCTTCTATACATTTACAATATGCTAAAATAATCAAAATAATTCTAACAACACGGGCACATCTTAAGAAGTACAAATTACGCACGCGGGGCAATTGTTGCCATTTATCAGTTCAGTAAGATCCTTACATCTAATATGAAACTTAGATAGACTGCTCGTTTCAGTGATGTTACGGTAAGAAGAGATAAGAGAATGAAATATAAATATAGCCAATAAAAAAAAAATTATAATAATTAAGTAAATATGTAATTAAGAATATAGCTATACTTAAAAATAAAACTTAAAACTTAAAATAGTTTTGCACTGCAAAATGCTGAATAATTAAGTGATCTGGTTACAGGTGATAAACAGTTCCAGTCCCTTATGGTTCTCGGAAAAAAACTATACTTATAGTAATCATGATGTACAGATGGTTGAATAAATGAAGTCGTCGAGTAATTTGTAGTTTCCAAAGTAGACGAGTGATAATATGGCATGGCGGGATAGGCATAGCAATATTATTATACACAGATTTATGGAAAATTTGTAGACGATGGAATTTTCTTCTCTCGCTTAATAAACCCAAAGATAGGGATTTGTTCAAGTCGGACACGCTGGTGTTATAACTATAATCACGTTTAATAAATCTCACTGCACGATTTTGGATCGCCTCTAGCTTCTCCACCTGATTCTGTCTGTAAGGGTCCCATTCTGCCGACGCATACTCTAAATGTGGCCTGACAAGTGATACGTATTCTGTACGTTTGGTTTCTTCAGAGCAGGCAAACAAATTCCTTTTAACAAATGCAAGTGAAGAGTTCCCCTTTTTAGCAATCTTATCCACATGAGAATTCCACCGCGGATCACTGGACAGCAAAACACCCAGATAAGGATGCTGCTGGACAGCTTCCAGGGTTTGGTTGTAAAGAAAATAGTCTTTAACTACTGGGGATCTACTACGGAAAACATACATTTTGTAGCATTTAGAGGGATTAAACAGCATCTGCCACGTATCGGCCCATATAGGCCTAGCTTATCTAGGTCACGTTGTAAAGCCAAGGTGTCATCATGATCAGCGATTTTATGATACAATAAAGCATCATCAGCAAACAATCTTAAAGTACATTCTAGATCATCTTGCATATCATTAATAAAAAGCAAAAGCATTAATGGGCCTACGGTACTGTGCCTTGAGGCACACCTGAAGTCACATCTACAGATTTTGAACACACACCATCGATAATGACACTCTAAGATCTACTAGTGAGCCAAGATTTAATCCACATAAGGGTAGTTCCCTCAATGCCATAAAACTGCAATTTGCTCCATGGTATACACCCGAGATTGATGAGGTAAAGAAAAAGCGAAGGAAATTGGAGCGTCGATGGAGATCATCTCACTTAACTATTGACCACGAACTTTATGTCATGCAAAGCAATGCTGTAAAAGAGCTTATTTTTTATTCAAATAGAATTTACTACTCTACTTTGATTGAAGAACAAAAGTGTGATCCTAAAAAGCTCTTTTCCAACGTTAGCAAACTCACGAATCGTCAAGCTCCTAAGCAATTGCCCAATTTGCTGACTTTTTCCATGCTGAAAAATCTATGATCGCTAACGATCTTGATCAGATGAAAGCAACCACCACGAGTGATTATTCTGAGACCAGTCAGACTGATTGTCAGTCGCAGTTATCTATTTTCCAATTAGTTAGCTGTGAAGAATTAGCTAGCTTCATTAAAGGTTCATCACTTAAATCGTGTCAACGTGATCCAGTTCCAGCTTTAGTTTTGCGACAGTGCTATGATATTCTTCTTCTAGTCATAACTGGGATTGTTAATCTGTCTCTACAGCATGGACAATTTCCTGATGTTTTAAAGATGGCATTGATTATACCGTTATTGAAGAAATCTACTGCTGATCGCGAAATACTTTCCAACGATAGGCTCATATCAAATCTACCATTTATATCAAAGTGCTGCGAAAAAGTTGTTGCTCTTCAGTTAAATCAACATCTACATGACAACTGTCTACATGAAGTCTTTCAGTCAGCCTATAAACCATGCCATAGTACTGAATCGGCCCTAATCAGAGTACACAACGATATTCTCACTGAAATTGACATTGATAATTGTGTTATGCTGCTTTTCTTAGATCTTTCTGCAGCGTTTGATACGGTGAACCATCGAATTTTATTGTCAAGATTATCAGATCGTTTTTGGAATTAAAGGAACTGCTTTGTCATGGTTTGAGGCTTATCTTCAGGGGCGTACGCAGTTTGTATGCATTAACAACTCAAGATCTTCCTGTCGTGACGTGATGTTTGGAGTCCCTCAAGGTTCCACTCTTCGACCGTTTCTGTACCTGTTTTTTTCTCAGTAATCTCTTGAGATCCCTAGTAATCCATGGAGAATCATTCCATGAGCCGATCTTTTTTCTTGGGCCTCTACTATCGAGAATTGACAATAAACCTGACTTGAAGAACTGCCAGTTATCCTCAATACTGATGTTTATCGGGTCTCTTTTGAATAAATTCTTATTGAGGATTTCTGCATCATGGTGTATATCCTCAAGATTAGCCTTAGCAAACTTTTTTTTTTCATCATCATCATTTATTTGCCTTTATGTGGTTAACAGATTTTAAAAAAGCATACAGCAGGTTGTTAGGCGAGGAGACCTCAGGAAACCACCAGGCTTATAGGAGAGGCCACCTCGATATCACTTGTATACTGATATAGGTTAATCATGTTAAATGTGTAAATATTAATCTTGTTATGTTGGTTAAATGAAATGAAGAACTGATTTCTTTTTTCTCAGTAATCTCTTGAAAAGAAATTCTTATTGAGGATTTCTGTATCATGGTGTATATCCTCAAGATTAGCCTTAGCAAACTTGTATACTGATCCAGGTTAATCATGTTAAATGTGTAAATCTTAATCTTGTTATGTTGGAGAACTGATTTGTTCGATTGTGACTAGCGAACATGCGGAGAAAAAAAAACAGTGCTCTTTTCCAGGTATCGAACCTACGACCTTCCGGTTACTAATTTGAGTCAGCGCTCTACCACTGCGCTTTTTGGGGACTCGCGGTTGCTATGTTTTCGAACTACAGTCTTGGACAAATTACATAGTACCCTACTCCCCCTAAAATCAATGATGACTCCGCGCGCAAGTTTTCATCATTAAAATTGGCGGGAAAGGTGGTCAGCATTATCCATTTGAAATGTCCAAGACTGAATGCGGGACAAAATAAATGAAAAGTTATCCCATCTAGTTCGCGTCGTACATTGTGGGCGAATTATCTGACAACTATATTTATACGAGCGGTTTAATTTGAGAGTAAAAATATAGAATGAAAGGTTCGTCATTGTATGCATACCATATCCTTAAAACCTCATTCTTTTATTACTTCACGTTGTCATGCGTGCCGCACGTGCAGCACAATTATTTTTCCTCTTTTAACCAATCATATTCTTGTTTTTTGGTGTTGTTGTAGCCGCAGCCCTCGTCGTTTCTTAAACTCCCTTTTATTGCTGTTCCACAGAGCGACCTGTCTGTACTGGGACATTAAATGCAGAAAATGGTGTCTTCCAGTCACCAAATTATCCTTATAGTTATCCGAATGACCAGCACTGTTCCTGGAGTATCACGGTTAACGAATCTCAGAAGGTATTCTTGATGTTCTCGAGCTTCAGTGTACAAGATGAAAACAACACCGATGCAGTTTTTGTTTACGACGGGGGAAATACCACTGCGAAAATGTTGGGAGTGTATTACGGAGATCATCTGCCCCCAAAGGAAGGACTCTTCTCTTCGTCAAACCAGATGCTTGTGATATTCATATCGGATAGCAATACCTCCTTCTCAGGTTTTCAAGCTTCGTATCACGCTGTTCATTGTTTTGGTAAGTAGAGTTGATATCGCTGGTGAGGAACCAGCGGTAATATCCAGGCCTAATGATGATCAAGATTTTTGTCGGATAAACAAAAGAAACGAGAGAAGGAAAAAGAAAAAAAAATAGAGAGATTGAAAATGAAATTGTTCTCTCCTCTGTGATTGCATTAAATGGAGACGTTTGGCTACTACGTGTTACTACGTGTTGCATCACTGATCAGTTCAAGTTAATTCTTGTTAACTCTAAAAACGGTATTCCTAATTAAAGAGTGATGTTTAACGGAGCAAAAAGATTAATATTATTCGACGAGGCTGAAGTCCAAGATGGGTCACATCCCCAGACATCCCTCAAAACATGTGGAAGCTGTATCCAATGTTTGTTCGTCCAGAATATCTTAAAAGCTCTTTAAAAAGCAATGCGTTATAGAGGTCTTAGCTGTTTCAAAAGTTAGCCTGCTGACGTCATTTGTCCTGTAAAGTCAATAGCCCTTACGAGTAATGACGTCTGATTAGCAGATTTCACCACCAAGCCTCAAATTCGAGATCAAATGCGAAAAATCAATACGCTATGCTAAAATTACAAGTCTAAAATGTCGCGAGAAGAGGAACGACGGGAGTCTTTAGTGAATAATCTTCAAAAGGACATAGAAAACAGAAAAAGCGAGGACAAAGAAACAATCACAATTCTTCGAAAGTCAAAGAGAGGCGTTTCAAAAACAGTGTAATCACAGTGAGTGACACCGATTTTATCACTTCAGACAATGAAATTTTGATTGATATGAATAATTTGTTTATGCAAACGAGCCTTGGTGGTGAATTTTTGAGCATATGACGTCATCATGCATAAGGCCTATTGTGGACTATTGACGTGAAAGATCGGTCTGAAAACTAGAATCTCTATATAATTTTGTCAAATTATATTTGATATTTGATTTAATGTTGAACGTGATTATTGACACAGCACTAGCTTTTACATCTTTGAAATTATAATCTTTTTATTATTATTGTTACTTTCTCGTCATAATAAATTATTGTGGTACAAAACTTGTCGAGAACACAACAATGCCTCCACTTTTTTATAGGACATTTTCTTCCTCACCCTCTTTTTTTTCTTAATACGAAGATCCCCTTGGAATGGAAAACGGTGCCATATCTGATTCCCAGTTAAGTGCTTCATCACAGTGGGATGGCAATCATGCCCCAAACTTAGCCAGGTTAAACGTCAAAGAAAAGTGGCCCAAGCGCGGAGCTTGGAGTTCTCGTACTAACAATGGCAACCAATGGCTTCAAGTGGACCTTAATGATGTCACCACAGTAACACGTTTAGCGACTCAAGGACGAAATGTAAGATGGTATTCTCCTAATCAGTGGGTGACGAAGTACAAGTTACGATTCAGCATTGACGGTGTCATTTTCCAAGATTACAAACTATCAGAAAACAGTTCAGTGAAGGTAAATGATCTATTTTTTACTGTGTAATGTAAATTTGCAAGTAGTTTCCTACGCGAAAATGCGGAACGACATACGGCTATGACTCTGGTCATATACTTTTTGCTATGAGCAATGACGTCTTATTTTTGAGCAGAGGCTGAACATTGTTGGTTGCGGTCACACTTGAGAGAAACACAGTGTAACACTAGTTTTGAAACCTCTCTTGTTTCAACTCTCTGGTGTTTTAAATCCCTAGGGAAACACTGAACAATAGAGGTTGATTTAACACTAGCGTATAATTCGCTAATGCGACCGCAACTATTCTTGTTGTTGTTGTTGTTGTTGTTGTATCGTTGTCATTAGTTTATTATTATTGTTATTGCAGGATTTTCGTTTGAGTTTCCCATTTCATGTCCGGTACTTTGATGACAATTTATTATATATATATTTTTACTCCGGATCAACACTCAGGATTTTAAAATAACTGAGGAGAAAGTGCTGTCTTTGAAATTTGATCTGCAAATTGTTAGACTTTCAAATTTTCTCTGATAAGGAGTATAAACCGTAGACCCCGTATCACTAATATCGTATATGTTCATAAGTTCCATTTGGGACGTTAGAGAACCCACAACCTATTCGAGAAGAGTGGGGATGAAATTCCTGGTGTTGCGACTGTCCTGTTCTCTCCAGACATAAATTTATTTTCCATTTACATTCTATCACAGAAATATCTTATAAGGAAAGGTTTATATCTCTAGATCTACTTCCAGCATGTTATTGGTATGAGCTCCTAGGCATGGTTTTTTTTCCTAAGGCTACGC
>NC_090893.1:32761213-32771213 GCF_036669925.1 Montipora capricornis
GACCAACTAAGATAAATGGCGGAAAAACATATGCGTTTTCGTGGCCGGCCACATCTTGAGCAAAACCACTAACCCCGCGAGAGCCCGGTGTTGGAAAAAGCGTAAAGTGAGGAAGCGGTAAACCAGCACACCCAATTTGAGCATTGGAGTCAAGCGCCATCAAGTAGAAGGTGTGTGGGCTAAAGAGGTTTTCTAACTCCTTCCATGGCTAGGGGCAAGCATGCAACCCTTATCAGACAAAATGCGGGAGAGAGCATCAGCCTGGTTGAGAGGAGAGGGCACGAAATGGAAACAGAGGGAAATATTCTAGGCGAGAACAGTTTGGAACAATTCCTTGAGGGCATCATTCAGCTCTTTACTCCTGCCCCCCTGTGTTTCCCCGGCCAGGATAAGTAATAGGCAGTCCACGTGAGCGTCCACGCGACAATTTGAAATAACTGACTCTCCAGCTTTTAAAGTGTTGACGAGCGCGAGGGTTTTCTTTACTGCAATATCTCTCCAAATATCTCGAATCGCCAAAGGTGGTCCGGGGGGATTGTAGGCTATGCCACCCCACGCGTACTGGGATGCGTCGCTGGTTACATTCACTACTAAATGACGCTCATCCATCCAGGGGAGATGCTCGGACCAAGAATCTAAAAACCGCCAATAAGCTATCTCGGAACGAAGGTCAGCAAGAACTTTGATGTGCCGAGAGGACCGATTTGCCAGAGAAATAGCGCAGTAAACTTCTCTTGCGTATAACTGAACACAGGGGCGGATCCATACCGGTTTTCACCGTCTTACAGAAATCGGTCAGAAACACGGGAAAGGGGACTTTGGAGAATTAAAATCAGAAAAATTCCCGGGGATCATGCACGGACCCCCTAGAAACTTCTAGAAACTTTTTCGTGGTTTTGGAAACCAGTCATCATTTATCCTAGATCCGCCCCTGGAACAGCTGGGACAGCTAAAGAGAAAGAGGTAAAAGACAGAATCTGATAATAATTTCAGGACAAATAAGATGAACGATAGACCGAGTAGATTCATCGTGCCTTTAAATTTTGACAACAAATGAACAAAAACCAAGATCTTAAGTGACAGTTATATTTCGGTATAAGCTATACCATCATCAGACTGAAAATGCATACAAAAATGAGGAGCTTAAATAGTTACAAGAGGTATACTCAAGAAAACAGGCAGAGTTCCCTGACGCATTTTAATCCATTGTTAAGCGATGGCGATTGGCGCTTGATATTGAATGAAGGTCTTTCATACAATAGCAGGTTCCAATTGTTGTCATATTTTAACACCGTAGTGTTATTCTGAACCACATTGATTGCGTATTTATTGTTGCCGGGGTGGTGTTTCAAGCATGGTAGTTGTGATTACTATACAGAAGATGGCTTTAACAACATGTTAGCCGATGAGCAAAGTCGCCTAAACTTAAACTGCAGTAGCCTTGATTCAGAACTTTCTTTCCTCCATATGACCATTCATAGTATATCTAATAAATTTGATAAGCTTACAAATTTTCTAGGCCAACTGCGAGTGAAATTTCCTATTGTTGGGATTTCTGAGACTGATGATTGTCATCATTTTCCGATATTGCGGGTAACAATTTTTTGCATAAAGCTAGAGTCACTCGCGTTGGTGGAAGTGTTGGCCTTTACATTGGTAAACATTTAAGTTAAAAGAACGTCCTGATCTAGCGTTCCCTGTCGACGGAAGTGCTGAATCTTTGTTTGTTGAAATTAATAGGACAAAAGTAAAGAATGTAATTGTCGGCATTATTTATCGACCACCCGACTCACACTTAAATAAATTTCTGTCTGATTTGCACCTAGTACTGGAAAAAATTGCCAAAGAAAATAAGGTTGTACTTTTAATGGTGATTGGAATTTAAATCTTATTAATCACCATTGTCATAAAGCGACAAGTGATTTCTTGGATTTGTTGTACTCTAGAATATTTTTCCCACTCATTACACGTCCCACTAGAATTACGGCGAACAAAGCTTCATTGATAGATAACAATTTCACGAACGCTCCACTTTGTCCTTCAATAAACGGTCTTTTTATTAATGACATATCTGATCATTTGCCGACTTTTTCACTTGTTTTAAATAATAATAGTACTGGTGACAAAGACAAATACGTAATCTTTTGTGAAAAAAATCTAAGTGCATTTAAAGATGACTTACGTAAGATAAACTGGGCTGAAATACCTGGTTTAGATGATCCTCCTTGCGCTTATAAAATTTTTATTGAAAAGTATATTGCAACTCATGATCAGTGTTTTCCACTCAAAAGAAAAAAAGTGAAACAGTTCAATCTTCGTAAGCCCTGGTTTAATAAAGGTCTTGCTAAATTCGTAAAAAAGAAAAATATGTTGTATAAGCGTTTTCTTAATAACCCTAACTCTTCCAATGAAAATGTATACAAGTCTTCTAAAAACAAATTTACTAATTCTCTTCGAGTTGCTAAGCGTTTATATTATGAGAAACAAATTGAGAAGCTAAACTCAAATGTTAAGGCCACTTGGAAACCTCCCGATGAAATCCTAAATAGAAATAAAGGTAAGCGTGGTTTACCATCCGTATTTAGGGCAGATTCTCATGACGTTTCCGATCCAAAGGAAATAGCTAATCTTTTTTGTAAATATTTTACTAACACTGGCCTTAATTTAGCTAGCAAAATTCCTGCATCAGAAAAGTCGCATGGTTCTTTTTTACCCCCAAAACTACTCAATTCAATATTTCTAGAAGCTGCAAGTGAGGAAGAAATTACTGAAATATGTGCCACTTGTCGTTCAGCTACTGCTGTAGGTCATGACAACATTTCTATGAACTTAATTAAAGATTCTATTGATAAAATAATTTTCCCTATTACTAGCATTATTAACTTATCCATCACCTCTGGTATTGTTCCAAATCAAATGAAAATTGCTCGAGTTATTCCTTTATTTAAATCTGGTAAAAGGGATATATTTACAAATTACAGACCAGTGTCTGTTTTACCTGCATTCTCTAAAATTCTAGAGAGACTAATGTATAATCGTCTTTTAAGGTTTCTTAATGTTTCCAAGATTCTCTCTGATAATCAGTATGGTTTTCGCAAACATCACTCCACTGCTTATGCTCTTGCTTGTTTGTATGACAAAATCTCTTCTGCTATTGAAAATAAGGAATATACTCTTGGTATTTATATAGACTTGTCTAAAGCCCTTTGACACCGTTGATCATCATATTCTAATCTCAAAACTAGAGCATTATGGTGTTCGAGGCACCGCTCTTAGATGGTTTGAAAGCTATCTAAGCGCTAGACAACGATATGTGGAATATAATGGTATCTGTTTGGAGTCTTGCCAAATTAAGTGTGGTGTGAGGTGCCTCAGGGCTCTATATTAGGCCCCCTCCTCTTTCTGCTCTATATAAATGATCTGTGCAATGGGTCAAAGGTGGTGGACTTTATTCCTTTTGCTGATGACACAAACATATTTTTTTCTCACAAAAATTTTTATTTACTTTCTGAAACCCTAAATCCTGTAATGTGTAAATTAACACAGTGGTGTCGAGCTAATAAGCTGTCAATTAACTTTAAAAAATCGAATTTTATGGTTTTTAGACCACGCCAAAGGAGGCAAACACTTGATATATCTATTCAAATTGACAACAATAAGATTGATTGTGTGAAAGAAATAGTATTTCTAGGTATTATCCTTGATGAACATTTGTCATGGAAACCTCACATTCTTAGCGTCTCCAGAAAAAATATCAAAATCTATAGGCATTATTTACAAGTCACGTTTGTGCCTTCCCAAAACTTCCTTACACTGTTTGTACTATAGTCTAGTTTACCCTTACTTAATATATTGTATTTCGGTGTGGGAATCGACGTATCAAAGTAATATAAGTCGCGTTATTATTCTGCAAAAGAAGGTAATAAGAATAATATGTAAAGTTTCTTTCCATTCTCACACTAATGTTCTTTTAAAGAAGTGGAGATTTTGAAATTCTCTGACATTTATTTAAACCAGATAGGTAAATTTATGTATCTATTTAAAAGAGGTTTACTTCCTAATTATTTTCGTGATATGTTTACTCTTGCAAGCCAGTTACATTCGCATTATACTAGAAATTGCAACCTTTTTTACATACCTCCCAGTCGAAGTAATATCCGAAAGTTCTGAATTCGGTTTCAAGGACCTATGTTTTTCAACTCGTTAAGTCCTGAAATTCAAAACAGTGAAAGCATCCGTTTGTTTGCCAAAAGACTTTAAAAATTCCTTTTTTCTTAGTCATATATACTCTTTGTTGAGCTACATGCTTCTTCTTTCCTCTTCTTTTCTTTTTCTTTTGTTTTTAAAATAATACATTCTAGATTTTATGCTGTCCCTATAATTTGTGTGATGTACCCGATGTTGTCAGGAAGCCTATAGCTCATAAGCTCCCGGCTTCTATATAGGTTTCCTTGTCATTACCACCTTAAACATTTTTTAGTCTATCGTCTTTAAGTTATTATAAATTTCTAGTGTATTGTGTTTTTTCTTCTTTTCTTTTATGTGGTTAATGGCAAATAAGATGAATGAAATGAAAAAAAATCACCAACAAGTCGCCAACAAGTAGTGCCAGCAGAGGCCCTTTGGCTCACACGTTCATACTACAAAACAGATCTTTTTCTGAGGTTAAAAACCTGGCTACCAGCCGATTAATCATTTGTCAGAAAGAAAAAACTCCTGTCATTTTTAGAAACAAAAATAGGCACGCATTGCGTACGTGTGGTAGTGCAGTAACACAGCGCTTTATTCCATACTGTCAACTGTCTTCCAGGAGATTCAAGTTGTCTTTGCGTAATATGTAGCTCTAATAGTACACGATATTGTTTTGGTATTGTCGATCATTGTAGTGCCATGGTAGAAGTTTTAGGTAAATAGCCCCCTGAGAAGACATGTGGTTACTAGCAAAGCACCAAACTCAGAAAGATTGAAGAAAATAAAAGGGAATCGAAAAACATTGGCTTCTAGACTGACCGATCATTTTCAAGTTCCCTCACACCTTTCTTACACCACAAGTTTAATTTAAGCGTGCACTTTGAGCGTGCGAGAGCTTTGTAATACAAAAGTTCACTGAATTTTTTCCCTGTCCGGCGGGGTTAGTATCTGGATGGGTGACCTAAAAAATATACCACTTCGCAATAGAAGCATATGCATAGGACCGAAAATTATATTTTAACGCTCAAAAATGCGAAATAAGCATGGTACAGATTTTGTTAGCTTTCTTCATGCAAAACAAATATTGATGAAAAAGTAAATAAATACTGATACACAGTTTTTAGGAAGAGCAGAAGGAAGTTTTCAGGCCGGTTGATCGAGAATAAAATATTTTGCCATCAGCAACAAAATTTACGACATGAATACAACATTAATTTTGAACCACGAATATAACAAGTTACCAGCAGCGAAAAACATTTTGGGAGATTTTTGCTAAGTTGAATTTTGTTCCTGAACTTTGGCTGCACAAGTAAATCGCAAAATCAAAAGTGACATCGAATTCAGCGGGCGCCGTGATCAAGTTACCGCGGTGTGTTTACTCGCGAAACAGTGTAGAATCTGTGTCAAATGATAAGATACCGGGTTTTCGTTTTCGTTTTTTTTTCAAGTGTTATAAAATGTGACAAGAAATGTGCGAATTCAACACAAAGATCACAATCGCCCAACTCTTGAGGTTGACCAGTGTTTCTGCAAAGTCAACACTTTAATCTCCAAGACGAGATTATTTATTACCAGGTAATTCCATCGTTTTGGAAATAGCAGCTACTTTATTATTCATCAGCGTCACAATTTTTTGCTGATTTTGGCGCTCGTTTTGTTGAAACTCAAGCATTCTTCCAACAGACCTGTTTATTTTCGTGAACCCTTCCTATTTGAATTGCGTGCGTGCAAACAAGACACACAATCCGTGTCACAAAGCATATGCAATGAAATATATTTCTGACAGTTCAAATCAAACCCTTTTCGAAATAACCTTGGCCGTAAATAATGAAGCACAAAAGGGACAAGCTTTCATTCAAATAATTATTCACTGTCTCACATTTCCAACTTTCTTTTTTTTTTTTTTAACCTTTGCAGAGTTGAGAACAAAGTAAATGTAAATTGCCAGACAACTAAGATGCGACTTCAGTAAACACTGTGATTCATTCAAGGCGTTCGATTCCCTCAATGTTTGTTAAATCCATAAAAAAAACATGCCATTTTGATTTTGGTGTTGTATATAATACCAAGTTAGTAACATATTAGAAACAAAGCTCACTTGATATCCGAAGGCGAAAAATGAAATTGTTGTCGAAGACCATTACTCGTCGCTTTATACCAGAGATTTATTTTCCCCGCCTGTTTTGTTCATCCAATTGACGTTCCATTCTTGAGCTCCATGAGGGTTACAATGACCTTCGACGCCATTGCAGGTTAATTAAATGTTCTCCTGTGTGCACCAGAGAAATCTACGCATGACCCCAGCCCCCTCAAACCTAACAAAATACGCACAGAAGACTCTATGCACAAAGACACCACTAATCAGGGGAGTGACAGGCAAGACTTTTCATGACTCGGGAAAAAAAAAAATAAATAAAAATACGGACAAATGAAACGCAGATTCCGACTGAGTTTGGCAACCCAATAATTAACCGGAATATGGTGGAATGAACATGAAAATGCTAAAATTTGGTGTTTTTGTTAGCGCTGACCGATTTTCGGTTGTTTCTGTCAGATTTTGTTGTGTCACGTGATTCCTTAAGGGAATTGCATTTGTTTTTGCCTTTTGTAACATTTGGAGCACTTCGTGCTTGAGAAGAATTTGACAGGTATATCCGTCGCTACCCTGGTACCAGAGGTTTTTCTTGAGCTGCGAGAAAGCGGCGAAGTGGCGAGGACGAGTCGCGAAGCGGCGAGAAGAGAAAAACCTCTGGTTACCTTGGATGTAAATTTCACTTTCATGCAGACGCAGCTGTCAAACGCGTCGAATTGATAATTACAAAAGGAAACCATTGGCAACTTAGCAATTACGCGTTGCCTCGGTATTGCCTTGTCATTCCGGTCCACGCTAATCAGCTTCATTCTGGTGTTCTTCTGGCTTGTTCTGGCTTATTTTGGTGTCGTTAGGCTCGTTCCGGTACATTGCGGTGCGATTGTTGTTCATTCCGTATCATTCCGGCCGGTGTCATTCGACTTTGTTCCAGAGTCATTCCGCCTTGTTCCAGTATATTCCGGTTTATTCCGGTATACTCCTTTCCATTCCATTCCGTTCCTGTGTTCAGTAACGCCCAAAAAGGTAAGGCAGTGGTGACCATACATTAGTATTCATACTGATATTAAAAACGTGGACAACCAAACATATTTCCTAACAAATAGTTTGAAAACAAAGGTAAATAGACCAGATTGATATTACGATGTTCTTGGAGTGCACTGTGAAATAAAGAACAAAATGTGTCACGTATGCTGTATATAAACATTAATTAACAATAACAATGGATGAAAAATTGAAAAACTAATCCGTTTAATGGAGAAAGAAAGTTACAACTATTTTATATGATTCGGCTTTCAACAACCGTAACTAAAAACAATTCAAGCAACAACCAAATTCAAGATCATTATGAACGTAAAGACATGGTGTAGCTTTCTACCGCAATCGATCACGAACGTTTCTTGCGATGACACGAGCGCCACTCTCGAATGAGGAGGCAAGTTCGCACAGTCAAGTCTCAGAGAAAACTGAGAGTTTGTCTTAGACAAAACGTTTCGGTGCCCTATAATCACTTCCCAGTGTGGCAAACTGTTTGAAAGTAGAAACCAGCGAAATAAAGTTACGGCACGAGAGCTAGCTTTAAGTTCGTTTAAGTTCAAACGAAAACAACTTTTTTAAATAACCAAGACTGATGACTTAACATGATGATTTCACAATGAAATACAATCGACGTCGCGTTACAATGAAATAACACTCACCTCTGTTTAATTTAGAGAGTTTGAAGTAAAGAAATCGAGTTTTCTCTCATGGAACAGAGCAAAAACCGGCTTAACAGTGGCTGTTCTAGGACCAGTAGGATATTCCTAGAAGTGTCGATTTTTCACGGCTACAAGCTAAATGGATGACGTCATGTCCCAGATTAGGAAGCGGACTCCTTCGTCGTCGCCTGCAATTATTTCCTAAAAGTTCAATAATAAATAAGCAATAGGCCCTGCAATTTACACTCATAGTATCAACATAATGATTACGACTTTTACTAAACCTGTTATCATTAGTTAAACAGTAGTGATATTAGTTAAACAAGCACTATACATGAAGTACGAGCCCGGGGGGAGGGGGGGGGGGGGATTCGCATATGAAACAGAAGGGGATGCTCGTCGTCTCCCTTAGGGGTGTAAATTTTGGATTTTGGTCTCGCTTAGGGTGTTCCGGACAAAGCGCCAATATTTTAAGCCGCCAAGGTCTCGTTTAGGGTTCCGCAAAGAAACTCAGAATTACGCGAAGAGAAACAGAAGTCAAATTTTGCATTCTAAAACTACTTTTAGATAAAAGCATTCAATGATTATGTCTTTATATCATTAAAACTAATTGCATGTCGTGCGTGTTTTACGCGGTCTCTTTTAGGGGTCAAAATTTGTTTAACCCACGCCCAGATTGGTCTCCTTTAGGGGTTAAATTCAAAATTTCCGACGAGCATCCCCGTCTGTTCCATATGGGAACGGTGTATGTTAAAGAAAAAGGTTGCATCGTAGATTACACTTCACAGGATAAATTAATGGAGCATTATGTCTAATGGCATATGCTTTCATTTTATTTCAGAATTATTCTCAAAATCTTACTGATACGGACTATATTCTATTTCTCAGGTATTCGGCGGAAATAAAGATAGAGATACCATCGTGTACCACGTGCTGAAGCCAGCGATAACTGCACGCTTCGTGAGGATATTGCCTGTGGCATGGTACGGGCACATATCAATGAGAATTGAACTATATGGATGTTTAGGTAATCTTTGGGATTTAGGAGCACTTGATTTACGATGGTTGTTGTTGTTGTTGTCCCTGCATGTAAGACAGAAAAAGGGGGAAGTGCTTGATGGAAAAAGATTTTTACTATCGTTTAATGGGATTTTAAAGCGCCTACGAAGTGAAAAATATATTTCGCTTACTTTAAAGACCTTTCAAAATGATGAATAACGTTTTTTTTATTTTTTTTTGGAATACATTCGTTCGTTCCAGAGATATTCAAGTCTTTGTTTTAAAAACTAATGACGTTAAAATGATTGCAAATGACAGTTTAACTAAAATGTTCTTTCTGTTTTCTGCGTCCGATCTTGTTTAGGTTGCAGTTCAGCTCTTGGGATGGAGAGAGGGGAAATCCACGATTCTCAGATAACAGCGTCGTCCCAGTGGAATGAACCACAGGCAGCAAAAATGGCCAGGTTGCATAATTCTGGCACAACTGTTAACTCATGGGCAACTCGCACTAATGATGCCAATCAATGGCTTCAAGTGGATCTCGGAAAATTTTCAACGTTTACAGGTGTAGCTACTCAAGGGGGGAAGTCGGGAACACACAGACAGTGGGTGACCAAGTACAGAATTCAGTACAGTGATAATGGGATAAATTTTCATTTTTACAAGACGCAAAGAGACACTTCTCCCAAGGTAAGTCGCGAGTCTTTCCATCGATGACCGGGAAAAAGCTGATTTTCTTTTCCTTGCATAAGTTAACTTGGGCTCTATATTCAGTCCTGGCGGGTGTACGCGGGCTCTTTACTCGATTATTGAGCTAGACTAAAGCCGTGTTCACATTAGGCCTCGATTATGATCCAATTATAATCCAATTAAGTTTGGACTGTGTTCACATCAACTAATTACAGTAGGTGATTATAATTGAATTATAATTACTTAAAACAACCTCAAGGGGGTTGTTTGAAGTAATTACAGTGCATAATTGAACAGAATGGCGAACAGGTGGTTTGCAGCTAACCTGTAGCGA
>NC_090893.1:32778713-32796213 GCF_036669925.1 Montipora capricornis
AACAAGTTACAAGAAGTTTACTAGTTGACGTATAAACGGAGACGTAGTGCAGAAACTTGCTCTTATTCGCATTCACAATGACGTTTTGACATTTGTAAGACTGCCTGTTTCCATCTTCGTGCCATACTTAAAATACGTCAATTCCTGGACAAAGACTCTACTATCGTGCTCCTTCAGGCGTTTGTTATTTCAAGACTTGATTACAATAATTCCTTACTATTTGGCCTTCCTGATTATGCCATCAATCGACTTCAACTTATTCAAAACTCTGCAGCTCGTCTAGTGCACGTAAGCATGACATCAATTAAGGCGCATTTGAAAATTGCATAGTTGAATTTGCGCGGTATAAATAAATGTTATTATTATTATTATTATTATTATTATTATTATTGTTACTATTATTATTATTATTATTATTATTATATTTATTATTATCTGTTTTATTGAATAACTTTTCAGTTTACAATTTGTTTTGAAACTTGCTGCGGACAGTATCTAGGCAACAGTTCCTGGACTAATCCACCGGATAAATCGCTATCCAGCCGATAAACACTACCAAAACCAATTGAGTTATCCAGTGGATAGTGGTTTATCCGGTGGATAGCGCTATCCATCGTTTGAACAACTGGGGCTTGGTGTGTACACTTAGTACGACGTCCGATATGTTTTTCCACGTCATGATTGGGTTGAGGTTGTGTTTACAGATGTCGTTATCTTTCCAGCGTTGATTATTATTATTATTATTATTATTATTGTTGTTGTTGTTGTTGTTATTATTATTTCAAGATCTCCTTGATGACCTGAAAGGGTTTACGTGGTGAAGTACCGCCATATCTACGTGATTTAATAACTCCGTATGTTCCGACTCGTACTTTTCGCTCGAAGAACAAAATACTCTTACGGCAGCCTCGTTTGCATCTTAAAAATTACGGACAGCGTGCCTTTAAAATTTCTGCTCCAAGCCTTTATAATGATCTGCCTTATGACATTCAAAATTCAATAAATATAAAGAAATTTAAGAACAAATTGACATTTACTAGATTTTTGAAGAACTCATAAATTGGGCAGTAGTTTTAATTGATTACTTTATTTAATTATTCTCTTTAGGATTATATTATAATAACTTCTATTATATTTTTGATTATCATATATATTGTGTTTTCCTGTGAATTTATAGATATGTACGCTATATAAAAATTATTATTATTATTATTTATTATTAATAAGCTCCCAGTCGTGCCCCTCGCCCCTACATGTTGTGAACCTTTTCCATATATTAAGTTTCGATTTTTTTTTTTTTGCCAGGTCTTTGATGGAAATAAAAATAGTGATACTGTTGTTTACAACGATCTCACGCCAATTATCACAGCCCGATTCATCCGGTTCTTGCCGTGGCAATGGAACAATCGCATCGCCATGAGAATTGAAATATTTGGTTGTCCAGGTATTGTGATTGGCATTCGGTTTTTTTCACAGTTTTTAAGGACCTTAGCTATTTAATTTTCAGTAATAAAATTCAGAATTTAGCTCTCGTGTGCCGTCGTTCTTTTCTGTTTTCAGTTTTTATCCTTAATGTTATTTAAGATAATGTAAGCACGCCAGTTTGTATCCTTGAGGAGTATGTTGTTGGAATAAGCCCCAATGGTTTATCTATGAGAAGTTCTCGCCATATGCATTTGTCTGGTCACTGATATTTATGATGATCTTCTGTTATTATCACTGGTCCATACACTGCATGCCACCACCACTTCCAAGGACTGTTACATACCATAACTTAGAAGAAAACCTCTTCAGTTTTCCAAAGTAATGTCGCGCGACTTTCTCTTCAATGACGATGCTGCCCATGTCACACATAGTTAAGAACAGCTACGGAACCTTCTCGATCGGTTCTCTAATGCGTGCGAGAAGTTCACCCTCAGCATTGGCCTGAAGAAGACGAAGGTCATGTATCAAGGCTCCGAAGCTAAGCTTGCTATAAACATCATAGACTACACCATGCATGTGGTCTCGCAGTTTACCTATCTTGGGTCTACTATATCTGAACCGGAACTCGAGTACACGTCATCTCCCATAATACCTCTGGGTCATACGCCATGTGCTCGAAGAGTCGGACTTGTTTAGTTTGAAATTGTTTGAATATTCTTTCCATCGAACGAAAAATATGGACTATGTCGCTTTTGATTGACTTCTACCCGGACTCGTCAACATATGTAAGTTTTGTAGAATTTTCGCACTCGTTG
Source organism: Montipora capricornis (assembly GCF_036669925.1). Taxonomy (NCBI): domain Eukaryota; kingdom Metazoa; phylum Cnidaria; class Anthozoa; order Scleractinia; family Acroporidae; genus Montipora; species Montipora capricornis. The sequence goes on from NC_090893.1 coordinate 32,780,954, forward strand.
TTTTTGAAACCTATTTTTGACAGCTTTCGTAAGATACACTCGTATCTGTTGCAGCGAATCTACTACTACAACAACAACTTGTGAGATCGAAATAAAAGGCAGAGAAACCAGTAGAACCTGTGTACGTGAAACTGTTGTCGAATCTCGATATTCATGGAGCCGGGATTGAGAGATTTGCAGGAGTGACTACACTTGTACTGCAAGAGCATGACGTGCCATTGACAGGCTGGAACGGGTGGCTCTTCTGACAACAAAAGGCTGGGGGAGCAGAGCACGAAGATCTATCGGGCATTTACTGGTGTGCATTTTATAGAGGACTGCAACTGCTGCCACCTGACGTCTCTGGTGGAGAGATGAGATGTTCAGTTCTATCCTAGCCTCATCCACATCTACACCAATAACTCGAAGTGCCTTCCTCTGGATCGAGTCTAGCAATCCAAGTGTTGTTGGGCTGGCACTCATCCATGAAAGTGATGCATATTCCATTACACTCCGCACTTGGGCCTTGTAGACAATTGCTCTACCTCTTCTATCCAGCTTGTTTGCTACTCTCCTTAGGGCTCCCAGTTTCTGCCCAGCTCTCGAAGCAGTGTTGGAGACATGTTTAGTCCAAGTCAGTTTCCACTACCACTACCACTACCACTACCACTACCACTACCACTACCACTACCACTACCACTACCACTACCACTACCACTACCACTACCACTACCACTACCACTACCACTACCACTACCACTACCACTACCACTACTACTATTACTACTACTACTACTACTACTACTACTACTACTACTACTACTACTACTACTACTACTACTACTACTGCTACTACTACTACTTTATCCTGTATTTATCTTTCCTAGCCGTGTTCATAATTTAGCCCAAGTTGTCCAGCCCCTTTGATTTCTCTGAGCTTTCTTGCATTTCGTCCACTCATTTCATTTGTTGTAGCTGCTTCAAATCTTGGTGTTAGGCCTAATAAAAAAAAATCCCTTTGCAAGTTAATATGATATATTTGGTTAAAAAGAGTACCGTAAACCCTGAGTTAATTAATTGTATTTTGAGGGCCGTAGGTTAGAAAACTGTAATAGGTTATTTGCGCTTCCCTCTTTAAATAAAGTTATTGTATTGTATTGTATTGTATGGCATTGAGTGCGAAATACGATGACTTGACATCGCCTGCGATTGATCTCTTACCTTCACTTGGCGCACATCTATCTGCTCCTTTGTTTGGTCGAAAAAAGGAGCGGGATTTCTTCGACCGAACACTTTACAAACCTTTTAAAAGTTTGCAGAATGTTAATTAAAGGGAATCCTTGCATGAAGTCGGCAAAATTGTATTGTACCCTCTACTTTCGTTACTCTAGTTGGGGCTATCCAGCTATTTTCCCGTACTTTGCTTATCAGCGCAATAACAATTGGGCACAGTTATAACATTGATTTCTATTTTTTTGCTTCTTTCAACCATTTCAGATTGCATCTCACCTTTAGGAATGGAAAGTGGAATTATTTATAATGACCAGATCAGTGCTTCCACCCAGATGGACGACAACAGTGCTGCAAGCCGAGCAAGACTGGACATGAAGAAGGATGGAGTCAAGCAAGGAGGGTGGGTACCACTTCAGAATGATCTCAATCAATGGTTACAGGTGGATCTTGTCAGTTATACCACGATAACTCGATTGGCAACTCAGGGAAGAGATGAATATGACATGTGGGTGACCAAGTACACTCTGCAATACAGTTACGATGGAGTGACTTATCTTACTTACAAACAAAGAGGGACGCGTTCAGAAAAGGTAAGCCATGTTCCCTAAACCTGGCTAGTTTATTCATCTCGTCACACTAGATTGCAAATAGAATCTTGCTCATTGAGAAAAAAAAAAGTATTATTGCAGTCTTTACATGATTCATTAAGTCTTAGGTACTAAAGGGGAAATGAACTCTTTAATATTATTAGAGAACACGCGGTGCGGTGAGGAACGGAGCGGACGCACTAAAGTTTGCTCCGTTGTAATCTGGAAAATTTGAGACCACTTGGTATTGTTGACATGTCCAACGTTACTATAAAGTCGTTAAAAAGAAAATAACACTCTTAAAGAGGAAATTGCTGGCTTGAGGAAGAATTTTGATAGTTTTTAATAGTTTGTCAAGACAAGTGAGGTACAAGGAGCCAATAATTTGTCGGCCATTCTCGTTCGGTGGACGCCGAGACATCGACCCATTTGGAGTTCTATGGCAAATCGTATGATTTTCTTATCAAATTCCAAGAGGAAGCAAGAAGAAAGTTTAACCAGCCCTGGTCCCGCCTCGATGAACTGGCTGCCAAGGTGGAAGAAATGTTAAGAAATCTCGATCAGTTTCTACGCTATGGTTATCAGTATAACATAAAGATTCTTGGTTTTTCTGAACATACCAGCGAATCAGCTTCTACAACCACTGCTTTATGCCTAAAGTTGTCAAAGCTGCGGGAGTGGGAATTTCATGCTAAGACATTGGCATTGCCCATCAAGTTCCCAAAAGAAATGCAACTTTTTGTCCAAGACCAATAGTATGCAACTTTACAAGAAGGATTATCAAAGAACAAGTCATAAACAAACGGAATGATGCTTGGAAAGTCACAGGAACTTCTGTTGGTATTCCAGCCGACTTCCTACTCCCCAAATCCAACAACTGCTTGTAGATGCCAATAATTTTCGAAATCGGAATGGCTACAAATTTTGCTGGGCAGACAATTTTGTTGTTTATTTGCGTTAAACCGAAGACTTTTGTCCAATTTTATTCCAGTTTCGTGCTGATTTAGAAAACTTTCAGCAACAACATGGCCTTCCTTTGAACTAAGTAACTCTTATTATCATTTTTAGCTTACATCTTTTGTCGTGTGTGTGATGTCTGGTGACTCGAATTTATTATCTGCCCTTCCCTTTTATCACTTAGATGATAGCTTGTATAATTTAGGGCTACGACAAAACACTGACCCCCGGTCAACTGACCCCCTACTGACCCCCTCTAAATTGACTGGAAATAATAATATATAAATTACCTTAATCGGCAAGTTAATCGGCTCACCTTCGAATTTCACGATGGGGAAAGGATGGCCGATCTGCTTCGTGTCATGGTTTCAATTCCTTTCAGCACATATGTTTTTCTCTTTTCCAATAAACCTTTGTTAACCGAAGTGGCAACCGAAGAATTATCACCTGTTCTGCAGGCCATTTCCATGAAAAAAAAAATAAAAACAGAAGACTACTGTTTTGCTCGGGAAAATGTATTGAGAGAAGTGGTCGCAACAGAAAGAAACCGAAGGTTTTTGGTTTTGTAACTTAGTACGTAGTGCCAGGTCGCGTTCGACCATTCCCCAACATGCTTTTCCCTTGTAAAAAAGTGAGTGAAGGCGATCATTTGCAATACTTTATCAAGGCATAAAAATTATAAGGATCTACAAGGTAACTAATCTTAAATATGTTTATATATTTAAATGCTAAATAGTTTTGATAATTTTAAAGCCGTGTGGCACGAAGCAGATCAACCATCCTTCCGCCATTTTGAAATTCGAAGGTGAGCCGATTGACAAATAATTTCTACATTATCGTAAATATCGTATCATCATATTTCTTCTCATTATTTCCAATCAATTTATAGGCGGTCAGTACGGGGGGTCAGAAGGGCCTCAGTTGACCGGGGGTCAGTGTGTTGTCGTAGCCCTTTCATTTAGTACTTTACGAAATGTCCTATGGTCCTGTAAATTATGACGGGTTTGTTTCGAACCACTATCAGTTTATCCTTTTGACCGGCCTGAGCTCGGCAATATGCTCTTCAATTATCTCGATCCCGACTCAGATTTTGAATCTCGTTTTCCTTGTAGTAACTATGTCCCTGAAGAAGAACTAAGTAATCAAATATTGTATTGCAAACAACGCGGATGTATATCAAGATCGCTTGAATCGTCCACAGTCCTGCAACATAGGAAAACCGAAAGTTCTTAAATTTTGTCACAATAAAGGGCTTCGGTAACGTATTACAAAAACATAATTTTTAGTTCACCACAATAAATCGTTTTCCCTTGGAGCGACGTTTCTACCCTGAGCGCTCTTTGAGCAGGTAAATTACCCGAAAGTATTGCCATTTTCGGCTCATTGCCTGGAAAAGAAAATACGTTAACATAGACAATAAAGTTATTTTAACTTAGTACAGGTCTTCGCACGTTATTTACCGTTATTTAATTTAAATTTGGCGAAAACTAGAATTTGTGACAAAATTTATGAAATTAACTACTTCTCACTGTCCAATTTGGCTAACTCTACGCGCAGAAAGTCCGAATCTGGTACATTGCATTGGCAATAAAGACTATAACCGGTTAGTAGCCAAAACGCGGGGTCGGAGTCGGGGTGTCGTTTTTTTTCCCCAATTTGTTTTGTTTCAATTTTTATCGTTATTCTCCGGTACTCTTATTTTCGAATGACCGGCATCTGTCCTTCATTTATCGAGGAAATTACCCAAAAAAATTGAGGAACCCACGGAATGTATGAAAGCTCTTAAGGGACATCTTTGTTTTTTATTCTAAATCGGACTTTGTATTTTTGTGTTTTAAAATCGCAGTTGGTTTTTGCGAGCATCTAACTTGGTCTTTTCGAAAACCAGAGTTTGTTTTTGCTGTTTTTTCGAATTAAGAGAATTTCCGAAACTGCTGACACTGAAGACTCGCTGAGCTCCACACTTAAAAATTGCATTGTAATGTCTACTTCGTAAAAAAAAAAAACAAACAACAACAACAACGGAATCACCGTTCCACGATGGTCGTCACGCAGTCACGCAACGTTCTCTCGTGATGTTGTCAATGTTGTTGTCTGACTTTACTACAAACTGTTTGTAGTAAAGTCAGAGTCGCACTGGAAATTGCAAGCCAATTCTATTCGGACGTCAAGGGATCGAATCCAGTTTTATGATAAAAAAAAAACACAACAACATTGAGAGCAATTTTGCGAAACAAGCAAATGAGAACGTTGGGTGACGACCATCGTGGAATTGCATGTATTGCGGAAAAGGTTTTTACGTACTAAACATTAGAATGTGGTTTTAAAATGTGGACCTAAGCGAGTCTTCAGTGTCTCTAGAAGTAAGCATATATTCCTTACAAAAACTCCAATTTCAGTCGGAGATTACCTTAATTTCGAAAACCAAACTAAGAGCGCGTTCGATTGACCCTGTTCCCGAATAAGAATACGTGGAGTGATGATTAAAACGGTATGTTTGGCGCGTTTAAAAGTAGCAAGGATAAAAAAATATGTATGTTTAAAATAGCATTTTAACAGATACTTGACAATGTTAATGTGGATCTCCGTAGAAACGAAGGATTTTTAACTTATAAAACGTATTCCTATTCCGGAATACGGTCAATCGAACGCACTCTAAGATGTCCCTTTCGTATGTTCCCTATTTTTTTTTACTAATTTCCACCATAAATAAAGGAAAGATGCCGAACATTCGAAAAATAAAAACAGCTCAGGAGAATAACGACAAAAATTGAAACAAAAAAAGAGACACCCCGACCCCGGCCCCGGGTTTTGGCTACTACCCTATAACCGTTGGAATAAGTAATGTCTCTTCTGTCATTCTGTAAAGTAAAATTTGGAGGTAAACTAAACGTGGAGTCTTGAGGCCGCCAAATGTAAATGTCACTTGCAACCAAAACATGACCGTTTGATATTTGCCGAAATCATAACATTCAAACAACACATCAAAAATAACACGTTTTTAGTGATTTTCTACAAATTGTTGATCATAAGATGACCTAATTATGCGCAGAAATAACAATGGTGATCTGTCGGATACAAACAACATATTTTTCCGCCAGTGCATTTTTAAACGTAGTTACTAAAAACAACCACCTCAAAAAATAAATAAATAAATAAAATAATAATAATAATAATAATAATAATAATAATAATAATAATAATAATAATAAACAACCATCTACAACCACCTACATCCACCTCAAAAAATCTACAACCACTCAGAAAGAATCGAATACCAACTTAAACAAGCCATAATTGTCTAAAATTAGCAAGACGACAATGTGTGGTTACCATTTAGCCAAAAAGTCCCGATGGAATGATCGTGGCATAAAGGTTAGCGATTTTCCAAATTTGCTAAATGACAACCGAATGGGAATGGCGCATTACCTTGCATCCCATCCTGTAAACCTCGCTAAAATCGTGAGAAAGGGCCTGGAAACGGAACGATCCTCACGAATTTTCCGAATAGGCCTTATTCACGATAGCCGCCATGTTGGTTTTCAAATTGTCATGCAAATTAGCCATGTGTTATGCTGGGGGGCAAACATTGGAAAGAAAGGCAAATTGCGGAAAATCGGCTCGTCGAAATATTGAAATAACATTGCTAAAAGTCCATTTTAGTATTTAGAATTAAGTACCTTTTATAATAATTTTATATATTTTGATTGCTGTTGACAGTTTGACTTTCTACTTCGTTAGCTGCTCATTTTTCACTAAGTAACTTGTAACTTGTGTAGTCATTCTATTTTACTGCTTAGGTAATAAACATTCAATGAACGTGACACAAATCATCTGTGTGGCTAAAATGTTCGTTATAACCTCTCGAACTTGTGTTGTTTGCCCCCTCAGAAGTGTGTAGCTAATTTGCATGATAATAGCAAATCCAACATGGCGGCTATCGTGAATAAGGTCTATTGCGGGAAAAAAAAAGGCACTGCCATTTCCCGCAATTCGGGAAATTTGTGAGGATCGTGCCGTTTCCACGCCCTTCTCACAATTTTAGCACGGTTTACAGGTTGGAATGCAATGTAAAGCCCCATTCTCATCCGGTTGGTTTTTAACAAATTCGGAAAATCGCTTACCTTTATGCTACAATCATTGCATCTGGATTTTTTAGCTAAATGGTAACCACACATTGTCGTCTTGCTTATTTTAGACAATTATGGCTTGTTTAAGATGGTATTCGATTCTCTCTGAGTGGTTGTAGATGTTTTTGAGGTGGTTGTAGGTTTTTTTGGAGGTGGTTGTAGATGGTTGTAGGTGGTTTTAGGTGGTTTTAGGTCGCTCCATGTTTTAGTAACTACGTTGAGAGTTGACGTTTTCTTCAATTCTAGAGACCACTCTAAAATTCAGGAAAGAGTCTACGATCGTTGTTAACGCGTGTACATGCAATATGACGAAATTTTCTAAAACCCACGACTGTTTAAAAAAAATGCACTGGCGGAAAAATCTTTTTGTTTCCGGCTGACCACCATTGTAATTGCTCCGTATAATTAGGTCATTTTATAATAAACAACTTCAGGAAATCAGTAAAAACGTGTTATTTTGATGTGGTGTTTGAATATTATGATTTTGGCAAAGATCAGACGGTTATGTTTTGGTTGCACGTGGCATTCACATTTTTCGCTCTCAAAACTCCACGTTTAGTTTACCCCAAAATTATATTTCACAGAATCACAGAAGTTCCAACTGTTGTAGTATTAATTGCCAAAGCAATGTTCCAGGCGCGTGAAGTGGACCGTGAGAAAATACATTGCAATGTAGTTAAATTCATAAATTTTGTCAAAAATTCTAGTTTTTGCCAAATTTAAATTAGATAACCGTAAATAGCGTGCGAAGACCTTACTAAGTTAAAACAAAGTTATTGTGTATATTAACGTGTTTTATTTTCATCTCGATTAGCGGAAAATATGTGTACTTTTGGGGTAGTTTACCTGCTCAAAGAGCGCTCAGGGTAGAAAAGTCGGTCCAAGGAAAGACAATTTTCTTGTAGTGAGCTAAAAATTATATTTTTTGTAATACATTACCGAAGCCCTTTATTGTGACAATTTTTTAGAAATTTCGATTTTTCTATGTTGCATGACTGTAGGCGATATTTACAGTCAAGCGCTCTTAATGCTCGTAGTTTGCTTAAAAATCTCGATAACCTTAATTGATCATGATGATGGATGGGAAAACCACCTTCCGTTATTGGCTAAATGATGCCACTTGAAGGTCAGATTTCTAAACCAGCTGGAGGAGTCGGTACTTATTTACACAATGGTTTCTCCGACCCTGAGAGAGTTGAATTACTTTTTTTGTGGAAATAGTTGTACCTTGAGGGAAAAAAAAAACATCACTGTAGGCTCTTCTTATAGATCACCCAATCATTATCACGTAACTGCTTTTTTTAGATAAGTTTGATGATATTCTTTCCATTATTTTGAAAGACAACAAATGTTGCTATGTGATGGGTGATTTTAACTTAGATTTGCTTCAGTGCAATCATCACGTACCCACTTAGGAATTTATCGAATGCCTTTTTTCACACCCTTTTTTACCAATCATATTTCATCCCACTCGCCCGACCTCCCATTCTGCAACATTAATTGACAACATTTTTACCAAGCATCTCTCTCAAGACATGTTCTCACCGGTATTGTTCTGAATGATTTATGAGATCATTATCCGATCTATGTTAATTTTTATGATGACATTTTGCCGCACCAATGTGGAAAGATTCTTTTTAAGCGCTCGTTTAAAAAAGACAATTTAAACAAATTCAATGATTCTCTTACGCTCACTGATTCGTCTAAACACAGATGACCCTCATGAAATGAAATACTCCACGCAATCTGACGCCTCCTTCCCGATAAAATACATCAAAGGCAAACATATGAACAAGTTTTGGTCTCTGGTTGACCCCAGCCATCTCGAAATCTATAAATCGGAAAATGCCTTTGTAAAACTTTAATCAAATCACCCAGTAGTCTCGTAAACTACAATACAAGACGTATAAAAATAACCTGAACCACTTAATTCGCATGGCCAAACGTTCCTACTATGATAATAAATATGAAAATGCTAGAAACGACCTTAAAGTAACTTGAAAATTGCTAAATGAAGTGATTAAGAGGCAAACGAGGAAGCCCTCATTGCCTTCGTCCTTTAAATATGAAGGACAGTGAATCACCGATCACTAGGTGATTGCTGACAGATTTTGTAAATATTCTACTTATATTGGCCGAAGCATTGCAAGTGCTAGTATACCAGCAGTTAATTTTAATATTTGTTCATTCCTCATCGACAACATATAGCAATCCCATTACTCTAAAGCCGAGGACTACAACAGAACTTAAAAATATTTCTAAAACACTAGCTTCTGGGAAAGCCCCTGCTTATGACAACATTCCAATGCGTGTGATCGAAAGCTCTTTTTACTCAAAGCTGAAAAAAGTACAAAAGAGAGGATCCTTGTATTTTTGTGAATTACAGACCTATTTCTCTGTTATGATTTTTTCGAATTTTGTTGAAAGAGTTATGTACATATATATTATTTACCCGCAGGGAGGTCCGTGTAGGGAGGTTGTGAATACGCCTGAGGCCGCAGGCCGAGGGCACAGTTTTTCCCTATATCGACCGACCTAAGCCGGTAAATAATGTATTTATTTTTTCTCCTTTTTCATGACAATGAACATGGCAAACTTGTTTGCAAACAGTATTTTTACGCGTTCTACGTCGCACTGTCACAGTTTAAATTTAACTTTTGTTGTACCTGAAAAAAGTTCTCCGTTCGCATAGCTGAGAGAAATATGATACATTAAAGCCCCGTTTACACGAGCAATTTTTATGTGACAACTTTTATGTGACAATTTTTATTTGCTCGTGTAGATGAGGGAAATTGGCCAATTTTTATGTGACAAATACATTTGCTGAAAAGCTGGCGTGTTAGCTTTTATGTGACAAATAAAAATTGTCATACACGGAAAATTGCTCGTGTAGACGACTCGTCACATAAAATGTGGCAAATATTGGTGGTCACCAAGCTTCCACTGTGAATGCGATCAAAATGGTGGCCTCCACGTCGACCAGCGCTGCTTCCAGTAGAGGAATTTATTGGCCAGATCGAGTAGTGACTTTGTTGCTAGAGGCCGTCAGAGAAAAGGAGAGTCTCTGGAACACCAAAAGCGAGGCATACAAGAACCGAAACGTAAAAAAAGCACAGTACGAGGAAGTACTGCAGGTGATAAAAGAAGAATTGCCAGACGTTGATCTGGCAAGCCTCAAAGGTATGCCTACCACTGTTGTTATCGTTAATATAAAGCAACAATGTATGATATATATTGCTAAACTGAAATAATTTTACCTGCAATTTGTAGGCTTTTGTGCCAAACCATTTGAATTAAAAAAAATCAAAATTTGCATTTACATTCTTTTATCTGGCTTTAATTCCATAGGTAAAATATAGAGTTTACGAACATTTTACCGTGAAGAGGTTTAGAAAAATAAAGAAGAGCCAGGGTACAGGTAGTGGGGCAAGCGATGTTTATGTATCAAAGTGGAAGTTTTTCGATGAGTGCAGCTTCCTAGATGAGGTAATATACAGCAACCGGCAGGTATTTACTAATGTCAGAGATGAAGATTCATCACCAGGACCTGGAGGTGAGGAAGAGCAGCTGGCAAATTATGATAATGCAGATACAGAAAGCGAGAGTAATGTTAGTGTTAAAAGTGCAAGCACTACGTACACAACAAAGAGGAAGAGATCTGATGACAATCCTTTGCTGGAGTCTGCCTCATCTGCCCTGAACCAGCTTGCAAAAAATGCAGCATCTGCACCTGAAGATGAATGGGATATTTTCGGTAAGGATGTGGCCAGTTCCATCCGACACCTGGGGGATAAAGATTTGCAACGAAGGGTTAAGTTTGCGGTCCAATCAGCAATCTTTCAAGCAACAGAGCCCCCAAGAGTTCCATATCAGCATTATTATCAAAGAGATGATTCATTTTCTTCCCAGCTACAACAGCCACCATACTAAATGACTTAAGACATGTTGATATTATAAGAGTGACTCATAGGAAAACTTAGACCTTATGGCAGACCAGAGTATAGTGCATTCCTGTCCCCAACAGGTAGCAATTGCCTATTATATTACTACAAAAAGTATCCACTTTGTCCTCACTCAAACCCTCTTCTTGTCAAGAGATTCCTCACCAATGAACCCCTCAGAAATATTCTTGACTTGGGTATGGGCCTGAGCAAATTACTATGTACTCTACTGAATCTTTTTATTCTGTAGCGGAAGTCAATAGTTTTAGCAGCTTACTGTAGTTGTTTGTTAAAGTTACAGTCAGTGATAATATTTTGCTTTTGAAAATTACATACTTGTAAAGTTTACACTGTAAATGCACAAAATATTTAAAGGTAAGTATTTAAGATTTAACGGACTTGCCACAATTCTGGTTATTATTCATGTTGGACTAATTATTACACTTGAAAAAAGACAGTTGGGTTTTTATTGGTAACCGTGTGAGTTACAATAAAGCAAATGCTTGGGATGCACATCCAGATGTGTACTAGTGAAGTTATATGAAAGAAAATTAAATAACAAACTAACAAAAGCATAATTTTGTTCAGTCTTCCTGTCTCTTGGTAGGTCACAGTTTCAGAATTTCTCATCACCTAAGGCTACTTTAGATAAAGCATTCACAATGAAGACTGGAAGTTAATAATAGGTAACCATACTTTCTAACCGTAACGAAGAATGTCTGATTCCACATGAAGAATGTCATCAATCCAAATACTCAGCTGGTCATTGCCCACTGAAAACTGATGGCACCTTCTTCAAAGAAGTAGTCTTTGAGATCATCCCGAACTTCTCTTGCTTGAACTGTTGATGAACGGGCACTAGGATCCGAGCGTAGGTCACAAATGTCATCACTGCCTATTTGGTTTCTCCACGATCCTGGCACAACATTACCAAATTCATCCTCATTGTCGATGGAGCCTGGAGCTGAGTAGCATTTGTCCTTCCTGGTCATCAGAAAGTTGTGTAATGCAATGCAATGCAAGCACGCACTACTTGCATTGCATTTGGAACATCCAACTCTAGTGCTCTCAGTAGCAATCTAAATCGAGTGCACAGCAATCCAAAAGCGTTTTCCACAATCGTCCTCGCTCTTGATAGGCGATAATTGAATATTTTCTCGTCACCCATTGCTGTTCGGTGTGGAAATGGCTTCATAAGATTTCGATCTAAGGCAAAAGCATCATCGCCCAACAAAAAATAAGGTATTGGTGTTGTTCTTTCTCCAAGGTTAGCTGGTTCTGGGAAATGGTTTGACTTGCACGTATTTCCTAGGCAACTGTCCTTAAAAATTCCCCCATCAGACTGGCTTCCTGGTGAGCCGAGATCGAACGAAATAAATTTAGCATTGGCATCAGCTATAGCTAGGAGAACAATACTGAATTGCTTTTTGTAGTTGAAGTACTCAGAGCCTGAGTTTGGGGGAGCACGCATGTTAATATGTTTTCCATCTATGGCTCCAATTGCATGTGGAAACTGCCATTTGGATTCAAATTCCTCTGCAATTTGTTCCCAATGTTGTTTTGAACTTGGTGGCTGTAGGTATTCATCCCTCAAAACATTATACAGGGCTTCACACACCTCTGGTATGATTTTTGAAATAGATGAAACAGATATGCGAAAGCTATACATGAGATCTTGGTATGAGCAACCTGATGCCAAAAATCTCAAGGTAACACATAAGCGGTCATGGACTGAAATGGCATCTCTCATGACAGTGTTTTTCTTTCCAATTAGAGGAATTAGCTTCTCACAAAGCTCATCAAACAGAAAAGAGTCCATCCTAAAAATTAGAAGGAAATATGACGATTTAATAACAATTGAGAATATCTCAGGTAGCCCAGGTGGGTTTATCTTATTTGCAGCATATAAAAATGCAGTGGAAAGCAGAGCTACAGCACAGCAATCTTTATGTAGCACACTGTTGATTGCCAAGACAGAAAGGGTACATTCTACAATGAAACAAAATTGTTAAACTATCACGCCTTAGAGGGGCCCTTGGTGTATTGTATTTGAGTTCTGGAGCTCTCTTGGGTGCACATGAGCTGCCCAAAAGCTGGAATTCGCTTTTTAGAAAGATTATACTTCTGAATGAGGTGGTGAGAAAGGAGGTTGATGGGGGTGGGTTACTTATTCCCAAAGAAATACTTCATCGTGTGGGACAACAAAAATAGTATGCTCATTTTTGAAGTTCTATTGATAGTACTATTCTTCTCCCAACAACAAGGGATGCACACAATAATAAAATAAATAAAGTTTCTAAGTAACACAATACAACGTGAACATCGATTCAGAACTTTTACAAATCATGCTTGTTCTTCTTATTTAAGACGTCAGTAACAGTTTTGGTTCTTGTTTAACCAACGCCAACATTATTTCATGAAACCTGCTAAAGAAAGTTAAAATAGCGACCACGAGACAGTACGAGATTGAGTACAAATACGAATTTTCAAAATCGTGTTCGCGTGCTTTGGATGATCACTAGTGAAATCAATCTCGTTTCTACAATCTCCTGGTCTGCTGGTAAACAACAAGGAACAGTGAGGGGAGGAGACTGGTTTGAAATTAAGAATTCATACTTGTACTCAAATCTGAAGGTCCTAATACATTGTACTCACCGAAAAAAAAATTTGAATTCGTCATGGTCAGTCTCTCGCAGTTCTTTTACTAAATTTTGGGCCAAACCCTGGGCTTCTCGCCGCTGCTGAGTTTTCCAGGGCTTAACCCAACACCTACGCTTCTTTTTCTTCATTCTTTGTTGTTTATATACTACGAGAAACGCTATAATCGCAGCAGCTTCAAGTTTTTGCTTGTTCGTAAGCGCCATATTTCGTGGGTGACTACACAGCCTCTTCTTTATTCTGCGTATCTCAGCTATTCAAAATCATTACTGGCGCACTAAACTTCACACTGTTGACAATTATTTGCTATGCCATCTACACTATCAAATATATTTGTCACATAAACATTGTCACATAAAAATTGCTCGTGTAAACGGGGCTTAACGATAAAACTTCAAATATCTCTTAATGCAATAAATATCAAAAAAAAAAAAAAAACAAACAGTTGCATTTTATAGCAAGCACAGTGAAATTAAATGAGCTAAACAAACTAAACTATGACGTTTGAGAAATTCGTATACAAACAGGCGAATGTATTAACGTGCTTTGTTTTGTTGAAAATGAAATCACACTTTCATATTCGGTTTCAACGAACGTTCTTTTTCTCCGTTAAGTTCTTCACGAATCAGTGCAAAACTTAGAAAGCTACACAAGAAAAACTTGTAGACTGACGTTGGTTCATTAAAATTCCACATCGTTGCGATTTGTTTGTTTGACTCTTTCAACTACGCATGCGTATTTTATTAAATGAAGCAAAACAGAACGAGATTATAATATAGAACTCAAAAGAAAATAACGGACGTCAACCGAAAAAATGAGCTTAAAGGACTGTTCTGCAGTGAGTCGTTTTAGTTTAACGGCAAGAAGAATGAAGAAAAACAAGGCGAAAAACCACAGCGTAGCGATGTGTTTGTTTGACAATTTGGCTGCGAATCCGTATATTCTTAAATAAAGCAAAATAGAACGAGATTAGAAAAGAGAACTCCAAAGAAAATAAAGGATGTAAACCGAAAAAACCTGAGCGCAAAAGACTCCTCTGCAGTGTACGTTGATTTAAATTGAACGGCTTGTCAATAGTTCAAGAAAAACAACAACTCGAAAAATGGAAAACCAGCAAAGTGTTGTCAAAAAAATCACGTAAATACTCGCCGTTTTGAAAAATAACCAGGTTTTTTATTCCATTGCTGATGTTTTTCCTTCTCTTTTCAACGGATAGTAAGTGAAAGATTGCATTTTAAAGGGTAAAAAAAAAAACATTTCGTCGCGCCGTGGTTAAGAAATTTCGGAGCTAATGGGAAAATATGGACTGCTGGAGCACGCGCGATTAGCCAGTGAGATTCAAGGATTTAGGATTTTTGACCGCTGAGAAGATGGAGAGAGTTAAAAAATATATACTCCACTTATTTTGTATCTATTCACCTTATTAACAAAATTTCATCTGCAATTGATCGACAGAACACTGCAGGGGTTTTTCCAGATCTCTCTAAAGCATTTGATACCATTGACCATCAAATCCTATTTGGCAAGTTGGAATATTGTGGAATTCGTGGTCTGGCCTTGGAGTGGATTAAAAGTTATTTTTCTTAATGACAAAATTCGTTCAATTTAATTCTACATGTTCCTCTATTAGCCTGCAAACAAATACGTCTACGTTCGCAGGCTATTCCTCTATAAGCAATTATTTCTATTTATTTAATCACTTTCACCACAACAAAGAAACAGGCTGTGGTGGGGGTCGCACAACAGAGCGAGGCTCCCAATTAAGTGCGCCCCTT
>NC_090893.1:32808713-32833713 GCF_036669925.1 Montipora capricornis
TAAATCCTTGATTTAAACGTTCACAATTTTTGGAGCGTTTTCGCAGTCACTTCCAAAAAACAGGACCTTTAGTCATTGTTGCCACAAATGTGGTAATGGTAATGAATTCATATAGCGCATTTTTTTATTGACATATTCAAATGCGCCTTGCAAGCAAGTGATCTATGGGTGAGATCGGACATCAGCATATACAGGCGCCACTGGCAGCCGCTATTAGTCCATCTCACCCAGCACATGAATGAATGAAATGAGGCCTGACCACAACACCGCAAGGTCCATGCCCTACTCTTCACGGATTAGAGGCACAGGACATAGCGGATTTTCACATCCTGGCTTTCCTTGTAGGAAATAAAAAGTCGAATTTAAGCTCTATCGATAAATTCACCTCAGCAAAAAATGTGCTTTTCACCAAACCTTCTACATTTGATCTTACGACAACCCTTCATTATCATCTCAGATTTCTATTTTTTAAAGGATTGTTTTAACAAGACTGTCTAATTGCTAGCTTATAGCTGTAATTATTTCTTCCATCTACATTAATCTAGGTTGCATTGCGCCGCTTGGAATGGAGAGCCGAGCGATCGCCGATTCCCAGATTACTGCATCCACAGAATGGGATGCCAATCACGCTCCATCACGCGCCAGACTTAATATTAAGCTGACAGGGAGCCTGAGGGGAGGCTGGTCAGCTAGGGTAATGGATTACAAGCAATGGCTGCAAGTGGATCTTGTTGAGTACACCATAGTAACACGTGTGGCAACTCAAGGGAGAAATGGACATGATCAGTGGCTGACAAAATTTAGGTTACTTTACAGTGACGACGGTGTTGTATTCCATCTATATAAAGAAAGAGGAGATACTTCGCCTAAGGTAAACAATGCCGCTGTAAAGTACTCCATTCACTATTTCTTTAAGCCGAGTTTGCGAATAAGTCGTTTGGTCTGAATGTCTCTTCTGTTTCTCTTTTTCGGAATAGGTGTTTAATGGAAATGTTGACGTTGACTCAATTGTATACAACAATCTAAAGCAGCCAATCACCACGCGCTATGTGCGGATACAGCCAGTCGCTTGGAGGGCCGGAATATCATTAAGACTGGAAATCTACGGTTGTCCAGGTAGTGAACAGCTGTAGCGTAGCCTCAGAATAGTGATTTTCTTTCAGTTTTAGCAGTTCCTGGCAACTTTAGACTCGCGGTCCCGAAATACAGTCACTTGGTTAACATGCACATGGATGGACGTTAAATTTGCTGGCAACTAAGCCTAGGAAATAAACGTCTTGATTTCTAAATGACATATCCGCAGTAAGAGCTGACCCTTGCCAAGGTTTTTCATACATCTCTTGTTGAATAGTAACATTTTTTTCCCTTTTGGCTGTAGCATGTATTACACCCCTTGGGATGGAAAGTGAGGCGATCCATAATTTCCAGATAAGCGCATCATCGCAGATGGATGGAAATCATTCTGCAGCGCATGCCAGGCTGCATTTCGAAGAGGATGGCAATTTAGCTGGGGGTTGGTCTGCTTTGTCAAATGACCTGAAGCAATGGTTGCAGGTGGATCTTCGGACTTACTACAGAATAACACGAGTAGCGACTCAGGGAAGAAATTCGCACCAAGAGTGGATAACCAAGTACAAAATAGACTACAGCGATGATGGAGTAAAATTCAAGTCTTATGTGGAACCGGGACAAATCTCAGCGAAGGTAGGTCTGAGGAAAACTGTCCCGGTAATTATGCTATAGAATAAGTCTGGGGCACCCAAAGATAATCTTCGGTGAAATATGTGTTGGGGAGAGTCAAACTGCTCTAATAATTTCGGCTCTACGTTGCCAAAAAGCTGGAGATTTCTTTACTAAAACATCACTTAAAAGATTCGCAACCAGGGCAAAGTAGTCCCTTACGTTTTCGGAATGGATATTTTTGCAACTTTTGGCACTGTAAAATGTCACCTAGCAGTTTTGGATGAAAAAATGGTTCGGTTGGAAGTTCTTAGAAGGTAACGTGCAGCTAGCAATTTCTGATATGAAGATATCATTCCCTAAAATTTTCGGAGACTTCAATTTTCAGCTAAGATATCAGAACAGATCAAAACATCTCTTCAGACAGTCTTTATATATTACAAGGAGCCTAGAGCATGTCTCTGAAAGGCTTTTGGCTTAATTTTCTCGTTGGGTGCCCTTGATAATTAACCAGCCCAGAACTTTGATAACTCAACTGTATTAACCGTGAATGAGTATTTGGAAAATCAAGGCAATGATGTGCAAATCATCTTTTATGAAAGAATCGACAGTCGTATGAAAATCGAGACTAAAATTAGGTTCGATTACCAGCCGTTTTTTTTGAGAAAATGAGCAAGCGCTCACTCCCAAAATCATGGCTGGACGCGTGAGGTGAGCCATTGTTAATCTGCGCCAATCAGAAACTCGCCTGCACAAATCAGTCCGGCATAAATTACATGTCTTGGTTGCGACGGTGTTCTTTGACCCGGCCTGTTCGAGCTTTACAACGCTTTCAAGTTAGGAGACATCCACGATTTCGACAACAGAAGAAAAAGAAGCTGGAGAATGGGAATTGTATCGTTTTCTACCGCCTGAGTTCGGAAACTTTACTAATTTTCCAGTTGGCGCCAAGGTCAAAACACGGTGTCCAAATCTATAGCTATTGCAATATCTTCTCAGACGCTCGTTTTCGAGATAAGGTGCATTTTTAGAAGCTTGTGTTATTTTAAGACGATCTTAGCTTACAACCGTCAGCAATAAAAATTTAAAAAAAAGCTACAGTAGTGAAATTTATATCAGGTAAACGTACTCAGTTCAATATAACTAACATAACTTAATAAACTTTTGCAGCTGATGTCTTTGTTTGAGGTGAAATTGACCTTGAAAAATGATATATATTAGTCTAAGAAAGAAAACTTCGGTCGCACGAGAGCATAAAAAGCAAAATAATTGTATCCTCTCACGTACTTCAACGGAAAGAAAAATGGGGCCACCGAGCATTCAAAATATATGATGCACTGAACACAATTGCTTACATATAAATACGGCTTTGGGTCTGAGGCCGGATGGCTCTAAACACAAACTACAAATCAATTTCTGTTACCTAATTGCCAAACATGCACTATATCTGGCTTTGTCGCTTAAGAGAACATACCCCCAATTTATAATTAAACTCTTTTGCTTTTATTTTAAACACATTTATCAAGAAGAAAACAATGCCTCTACTGTCAAAACGAAATGGGAACCCTCTCTGCCTGATATGAGCCTTTAGACCTGAATCTCCAAAAAATCCAAAAAAAATAAATGAGGTATAAATACCTTCTCTACATTTTTGAAAACCCGTCTCTGTTTTGTTCATTTGCTTTGACCGTGCCTTTTTACCCTAGGAAAAAAACGGACAAGATGTATAGTGTGGTTTTTTTTTTTTTGGCTTTTTGCTTGCCGCTGTCCTTTTATTTTTCCTTCTTGCTAATTGCCCTCTTTTTAAAAAAAGAAATGAATAAAAATTAAACCCCCCCCAAAAAATGTTCTCATTGTCAAGGGAAACAATATCTTTAGGTGAATCTGGCCTTTTAAATTAAGTACAAAAAAAATACGTTTTTTCTAAACATGAATAGGAATAACTTTCTTTGGAAATTCACGGTTATGTTTCCCTGCTGTTTATAGTTGAAGTGAGAAGCGGTATCAATTAATTTTTTATATGGTCAGGGTTTTTTGAGTCAAATTGTTTTAAAATGGAAACAGCATTGAATGTTTTGCTTCAATAATTAGATAACTGCCTCAATCCAGAAAAGCGGCTTATGTTTCTATCCAAGAAAATGTTATACAGAATACGATGATTTTTACTTTGTGCACGAGAGAATAATATTCTATAACAAGTGGAAGGAAATGTGTCCTGGATTAGGGAAAGGACCGCTTAGAAATTTATGAAAGCCTGCAGATATTGACTAAGGTGGATTCATTGTCACCTGGTTTGTTTTTTTGTTTTTTTTACTGCTGTTGTTTTTATTCTAAGGCAGCACATAGTTGGCTACCACTTGCTCAAAGACGTTGAAGATTTCTTCTTAAATTCATCGACTTAGACGTGGCTTGATACAACTCTGTGAATGTATTTTAGATAGCCAACCGTTTCGACATTCGTGCTAGTGTCTTCATCAGGGCGGTTTATCTAGTGCTGAACCCATAGTCCCTTTTATACGCACTTATTACCGTCCTGGCCTTTTAATGACAAGGAGTTACGATTTACGCGAAATGCCATCATCAGGTGCATGAATAGACTGTAGGTGCCTTTTAAGGAAAGGATATGTTCTCGGTATTTTGAGTCCTGGGGGTCTTGGAGACTACTATGAGATTAAAAATTACGAAACTCTTTAAGAAGCAGGCTGTGCTCTTCTATACCGTTCTTTCCCTTTCTTTTTCACATGAGGTGTATGATGGAAATCAAGACAGCGATTCAGTTGTATACAACAAGCTGACTCCACCAATCACAGCACGTTTCTTGCGGATATTGCCGATCGAGTGGGAGAAGCACATATCCGTAAGAATGGAGATTTATGGATGCCCAGGTAACTTCAACTTTGGCTGTCTATCTGTCAATTAAAAATATTGAGGAAAATTATTTAAGGAAACATCGTATATTGTTTAAGTTCATGTGAAATCTATATTCAGTATTTACAGAGTCTAAGGTTCGAAGCATAGACTATGGGAACGACATAAATCCCCGACAGACTAATTTTCGAGTTAGGATTTCGAGTTGGATTTCGATTTGGATTTTCGACTTGGATTTTGGAGTTGGAATTTCGCGTTGAACTTCGAGTTGTACTTTCGAATTGGTCTGTGTAAAATGCAGACTGCAGACCAGGGGTAAAATGGAGACTAACGTTTAAAACGTAACTGTTGAAAATCCCCAAACCCTTTATAAGTGCTAACGTTAGGCCTAATTGGGCATAAAAACAATATTTAAGCTTAAGTCGAAAATCCAAGTGGAAAATCCAACTCGAAATCCCACTGGAAATCCTAACTCGGTAAATAGGAGACCTCCTAAAGTAAGGTTTTTTCAAGTACACTCGAAGTTATTGCCATAACAGAATTTATGCTTTGAGGTGACGTCGTTTATGTCAATTCCGTTATCGTTTCTGGTGCTCCCTATTGGTCTAAAATCGTTCCAGTACAAGTCGGGAGCATTAAATCCTGTTCGTGTCTATTGAACGTAAGAAAACACTTTTATAAAAAATTGTTGTCAGCATGGCTGGCACAATTTCTTGAAGCAATGAAACAAATTCAAGTGAAAAATATGAGTTTTGCGGGCTTTTTTACAGAAAGCAACAGTTCAATGTACAATTGCTGGTGAGCGAACAAAAGGAGTTCATTATAGATCTATTGTTTTGGCCCAACAACATTCGTCTTGTCCCGAGAATAGAGGATACTGTGCACACTTCTTAGCTTTTTGGAGAACAAAAATCCAAAAGAAAAAAACAAAACAAACGGAAAATGTCTAAAAGCTAAAGCTGAAAAGTTGTTTGAACTCAAACTCGATCCCAGAGTTCTGTATGTCGTTTAAGGAAAAACAAAACAGGTTTTGCAAGGTCACGTGGCTTCCAGTGGCAATTAAAATCACCGAGAGGGAGAGTCTCCGAACGAATGATCTCAACACTACGTGTAAATATTATCTATTGTAAGGAGAAAATGAAGTTTCGGTTCAAAATGATGTTCAAAATGATGTTCGGATTTGTGATATGCGTTGCTTGCTGTTAGGCATGATAACATTATTTTTTTTAGTTTACTTTATTAGTTTATTGGATGACATAATTTGATAGTATTTCGTACGCTGTCTCCCCACCCAGATTTTTGATGTGGTGTAACCCGGATTCCTTGTGGAGGGAGAGAGAATTCTGGGAACTAGGTTAGCTTTCGCTTTCTTTTCTTAAGAGCGTAAGCATACGGCGTCAAGGTAGCCGGGTTAGTTTCATAACATCAAAGAGATAGCGGCCGTTTTGGTGCAGATATGTTCTTTTGCTTCGTGGTTAACCATTTCATGGCCGTCTTAAATGAGTCACTTAAATGACAAATTCCTCCGACAATACACTTTCAATGTTGTTTTCCTCGGATCTTGTCTCTACTTTGGGGATTAGCATAACCTTTCTCTCAGAGGCAATAATTCATGTTACTAAAATATACCTTGCCTGGAATTTACATTTGTTATATTCTCTTACTATTCTAATGTTCTTGAAAAATTCAGCTTGCACAGCACCTCTTGGTATGGAAAGTAAGGCAATCTTTGACGAACAAATCAGTGCTTCTTCACAGTGGGATGACGAACATTCTGCTCAACAAGCTCGGCTGCATTCAAAGATAAGTCAGAGTAAGCGAGGAGGATGGATTGCTCTCAAAGCTGATCTCAAACAATGGCTGCAGGTTGATCTTCGTGCTCACACGAGAATAACACGCGTGGCGACTCAAGGGAGGAACGCCTTCAACCAATGGGTAACAAGGTACAGGGTGCAATATAGCGACGATGGAGAAATGTTTGAGTTCTATAAGAAAGCAAGCAATGGATCTGCATGGGTAGGTTACTTTATCTTGATAACATCGTTATAAGGGTTTATCGTCGGTACGTCGGTATACCTTTCTAATAGGTGGCACTATTACATCTACCTTCAGTTTCATAATAATTATCAAAATCTGAAGGAGCAGCATTGCTAATGATAGTAATCTTTAACTAAATAGAAAATTCTATTATAACTTCGGTCTGAAGTTCTTCGGCGAGCTGTAGATATAGACAAATAAATGCAAATTAAAGGTACAAACATCGAAAAAGATCTCGTTTTTTCATGCGGGATTCGAGATTTACTTAATGACTATCAGGGAAAGGAAGCGCCGGATAGTATACAGACTTCATAATTTTGGTCACTTGTAGCTATATAGCAGCATAATACTGCGAGTCCCACCCTTAGTACCATTGTTTCCCTTTGCTGCTGTCGTACCTTGCTGCCCATTCGTTTGGCAACTGTTAGATATGTCAACGAGCACAAAACGGAGTAGGATTCTAAACCAATAGCGTTCACAGATATCTGAACCATTGAGACTTGCTTAACGTGGCATCCATGAAATACGGGAGGCCTTAATATTAGTAACTGGCCAACATGTGTTTGTATGAGAAATCAAGTGTACTTGAAAACCGGTTCTCTCATGCAATCTAATCAGCTAATGCGGCACCTAATCATTGCCGTTGTCATCATCAGCGTTATCACTACAAACCATGGCCTTATTACCATTAGTAAATCCCTGCTGCAGTCAGGGCCACCATCGCTATACTGCTCTATTTCAAATATTTATCTAGTATCTATTTCAGATTTCCATTTATAAACACCAATGAAATGCAAGTGAGATTTCGCACGAAAACATGATATATTCACAAGTAAAGACAATATGTTATCTTCACATTTGAAAAGATCACTTTTGCCACGGTTATATTTAAAAATCGCGCCTTTAGATGCCTCTCACGAAATGATTTAGTAATTCATTGGTTTTTATAAAATAAATAGAATATTACATGGCCGCTTGGAGATACGCAATTTCTCTTCTCGTGTTGAAAAATCCGTCGCTGCCCGTTGTTCCGCAAGGCCATGTAATAACCTCCATTTCTTTTGTTTCTATCTCTTTGTTGTGTCTATTTCTGTTTTCTTTCGTTTCTATTTCTCTAGTATCTTTACATCGCACCCATTAAATTAACAAGAATAAATTAAAACGCGAGGACGTCCATGAGACACTACGATATTGCAGCGGTGGTCGACAAACCGTTCAAGGTGGATTTCCAACCTCAACCTTACCCATTTTGATGTATTATTTAAAGGTATTTGATGGAAACAAAGACAGCGACACTGTTGTGTACAACAGCTTGAATCCACCCATCGTGGCACGCCATATACGCATACAGCCTGTTGAGTGGCATGGGCAGATATCAATGAGGATGGAACTCTACGGGTGTTCAGGTATTTTAAAGACAGATCCCGCAATTATAAGCCTTGTACGCACAGTTCGATAGGTATAGTATAATATTACACAGGAGTCACCCGCTCTTCCTGCTCGCGGCTCTTTTTCGCACATGTTTTCTCTAAGCAGAGATAAACGTTTTCTGCACATGACATTACATTTCCGCCGACTCCTTGGCTCAGTTGGGTGAGGATCTGACAACCGTTTGGGAGGTTGCGAATGCAAAACTCTGGCAGGACCAATGCTCAGGGTCTTGCAATAACTAAGGAAAAAGTGCTTCCCTAGGCATTGACGTCAGCACCGGTGGTGATTTGCTATCAGCTACGTCGACCAGCTAAGCTGCCTTGGCTGTTGGCTTTCTACTTTCCTCGGAGAGTCTACACATGGAGGGCATGGAGTTCCCGGTACTGTGCTCTGTCCTCTGTGCTATTTAATGGTTTGGGAGGATAAATGTTCGGATATACTAGCTAGAACGAGCTACTCCACAATGGTGAATAAGGACAGGTGATGGTGGTAAATCGAAGAAAACCTTACGACCTCCGACGGAAGCATCAACAAGGACACCACTAAAATGATTGTGTCTCACGAGATAAACAATGGCTCTGCGTTTCCGAGCATTTCTTTTCCGCCGTCTCAAGTAACTTGCAATGGTGTTTCCGAGAAAAGTGTGATATTACAACAACGAATGTTGAACGCTTAGTTTTGATAGTTAAAATATGTTGCAAAAAATTGCGGAATACTCAAGAAATGTATCTAAACCTCAGATTTGCGATTGCATAAGGCTATTGTTTTACCATGGCATTGCAGATCGTAGGACCCCTATTATGGAGCAAACCCTACGTCCATGTACATTGATGAATAGGGCCCCGTCTTTTTTGCCAAAAGTTCCGGTATGAATTTAGAGATTCTCTAGAGTTGACCAAATAAAATGATGTTTTTCATGCTTTTATTTTCTTTATGAGATGGGAGAGGGAGAAACAGAGTACCCTAAGAAAAATATCTCGAAGCAGAACAGATAGGCTAACAAATTGATATGACTTTGAACCAAAACTTCCGGAAATTTTAACCAAACTAATCGCCAACAACGTAAACTTCCTATTATGTCTGATCAAGGTTGTGCTGAGCCTATTGGTATGGAAAGCAAAGCTATACCAGATTCCCAAATCACCGCATCCTCAGAGTGGGATCAAAACCTCTCAGGAGCACAAGCCAGGTTACATTCCAAGTCAGGGAGCTTGCTCGGGGGCTGGGTAGCTTCTACAAACAATCTCCACCAATGGTTACAAGTTGATCTTGGAAGCTACACCACAGTAACACGTGTTGCTACCCAGGGAAGATTCAAGCATGATCAGTGGGTAACCAAGTACAGTTTGGAATACAGCGACGATGCAGACATTTTCCACGTATTTAAGCCAGAAGGTGCCAATTTTCCAAAGGTACTCAAGTTAGTTCTATGCTGTTTTCTACGGTTGGGTCGCGACGTAAACATAAGCACGAGCAACAAATACAGTGACATACTGTTGCTAAATGAAATCTGTCTTCCTAACAAATGGTTTTGATGACCAAAACACTACTTAATCTGTGTATGTTGCTTGTGCTTTGTGCCGGCGTTCCTAGTGAAAACCTTACCATATTTAATTAAGTCACTATGAGGACGCAAGGTCGTACTTCAGTATTTGCAAAAACTAAATTTTGTTCGCTTTCCACTTAATGGCGGCGCAAAAGTCAGTAAGTCTGCATTATCAATCCCTCACGAATGACTGGTGATTTAGCCTGAATTGATATTGCACCTTAGAGCAAGTTGACTGGTAAGTGAGCAAGTAAGAAACAACTGTTATTTAAGGACGTTAACGCATAACAGAAGTTACCTATAAACATGTGTCCCTCTGTCCTAAGAATGTTGCAGTAACTGTGAAAATTTAGTTCATTCCATCATGATAAAAAGATAGCTGAAACCGTGCGAACAATAATAGGCTAATAATAGGCTAATATATATATATATAATAATTAAATCATTTTCTTTGCTATCTTATGTAGAAAAATTCATTGCCGAACTAGTGAATTCCACGGTAAATGTTACGCTAAAAACCCACATCGCATGAATCACAAAGCAATGAGTGTGATATAGGTTTTTCGAGTGAAATTTACTTTTGAATTCACCAGTTTGGCAATGATTTTTTGTTGAACCGCACGAGTTTTAATAGAAAACAAGCACACCCTCAGTGAGTGAATGTAAAGGAAAAAAGCCATTTCAGAGTTAACTGTCAATACCCAGCGAATAGGAATCACGCTAAAATTAGAATCCATAAAAAAAACTTCGTCAGTTTAGGGTCAAAAAAAGAGTTTTACTGATGTACTTTATTCCACTTTATCTCTGAAAACGAGATCATTCACATTTTGATTTATATCATTGAAACACGCCAGCTTTGCTTGGAACAAGAATCGGCAAAATACGGCGAAGCAACCAAGAAAGGAGGAACACTAAATTACCTTTAGGTGCTTTAAAAAAATTGCGGAAAACACAAGCTAGTGAAATTGCCCTCTAATTTCACGATAACTCATTTCGATTACATGTTAATAAAATAAGGGCAAGATTTTCTTGTCACTTTCGAGGCACAATGAAAACCAGTTTGGCAAACGGATTAAAAAAGCATTGGTTCGCTCGCATTTTAGAGCAAAACAAACAAACAATTCAACTTTATCGTGTGTCCAAAATAGTAAAGATAATTAATTGTTATTTAATTCCAATTGTCAATAAAAATTCGATTTTCATTCCTGAACAAAGGAAAAACCGTTCTCTGTCGCTCTCCTTTCGTTTCTGTTCTAATCATAGATCCTCCAGACATCATGTAACCTTATCAGAGCTTTTAAAGATATGCCAAAAATTGCAATACAGAGAAAAAAGCAGCTCTAAGCAAATTAAAAATAAACACTCAGCTTTAAGTCTATATCCCTACGATGCTTGACTTGAATAACTGCCTAGCCGCCAGTGTGGACCACAACTATCATGATATGTCAAACTGGATTGAAACCAGCGAAAAGGCATAAAGAAAACATTTTCCAAACCGTTTTCCACCTAAACACGAAAAGCCTTGACTGTGTAAGAACTATAGTTGACGTAGCATAGCCGTGTAGCCGCGTCGAGCCACAGAAAGCGCGCGAAAATGAAGCCTCGCTTATTTTAGGTGTGTTAAGCAAGGTTGAGCCTGCACTCCAATCGAAAAGTAGTACCTGTCAGCGGTCAACTTTAAATAAAAACAGCTGACCTCAGTGAGCTCTAAGCTTGAGCCCACGATATGATCACGTGATACTGGTCAGCAGAAACCTTTTTTTTGACAGGTGTCAATTGATCAAAAGAGCATGATACTGGTCACATTGGCATACATGGTGGGGGGGACGGACGTACTGACGTTTATGACGTCATGGCTATAAAACCATATTTTCTTAACTATTACTTAGGAATTGAAATTCAAGAGCAACGTCAGTTATTTTCACATCTCAGTTGTCATCATTTTGCTCTCACGAAGGCTGAAGGATGTTGATTTCTTTAGGTTTTCTACGCCAATGAAGACAACGATACGGTTGTATACAACGCCCTCAGTCCATCAATCACAGCACGCTTTATTCGGTTTGTTCCAGTTGAATGGCACAATGACATAGCAATGAGGGTAGAGATCTATGGTTGTCCAGGTATTTTAAGATTTTATTCATAAAATTACCGCTGTCATTGTCATCATCATCATCATCATTCTCACCATCATTACCTATCGTCGTAATTTTTGTACTATTAGGTTATCAACAATTAATATACTGAATTGATAAATAATAATTAACAAATGAATAATGAATAAACAATTAAATGAATTATTTTTATTAATGAATAATTAATTTTTTACTTTATTATTATTACCTTTATCAAACACAACAAACAGCGGTGATAATAAAGACGATGAATAGCTGGTTCGTCGCCATTTAATGAAATGCTAAATGACAATACTCAAGCCTAAAGTATTACTATGAACAGAAAATTCACTTCCTTTTTTCCTTCAGATTTTGAAAGAGTGCCTGTTTGACATTTGACTGGCAAAATCTTGAGCTTCGAATTTTATCCAAAGGCGGTTTGCTTTTGCTTTACCGAGGGGTTTTCGAACCCGTGACCTCCCCACACATGTACAGAAGCCCAATGCTTAATCAAATGAGTGAACCATTCGGCGGGTAAAACGTACATTCAGAGCTATGATCTCTCCTTTCGTAATTTATTTTGAATTATTGTTAATATAGGACACTGTGTCCCAGGACTTGTGGTAGCAGAGAAAAAAAACGAAGTTCGAACTCGGAGTTTACACCCTATAGGAACCGCTTCTGTCCGCTTCACCCCTGAAAATCAAGACACCGAATCCAAAGCAAAAAAAAATAATAATAACATTTATTTAGGCTCCCATAGAATATTGCTGGTGAAGATGAATAAATAAGGCCTCAGCTAGATTAATTATTTAGGCCTAAGCTTTGATTTTAAGTTTGGTAACCTACCTTTTGCAGTGTTTAATATTGTTGGTTGCCGATTGTCGCATTCCCAGAGCAGCAGCAGGTCGGTCTGTCCCGTGTGCACCGGAGTTCGCTATTTCAACCAAACTGGTACACCATTGCAGTGGTTTTGAGCCGCTATCTAATCCAATTCGGTAAAAACTAAAGGAAAAAAAAGATAGATAGTCCACATTGAATTACAAATGAGGTACAAGGGATCAGAAAATCTAAAAATTGAAAACTAAGTAGAAATAAGAAAATGGACCCTTACATCTGACGTAACTCCAAGCGTTGAAACCGCAAAAAATCATAGATAAAAACTCCTGCTCCGTAAAACGCGTGCTCCTAACTTCGAGAAAAAAAGTGCTCCAAATTAAAAGGCTTAATATTATCACTTACTTACATCACAAAGAAACATTGAGCGCCTCAACAAAAAAACCGAAATTACTAATTATTCAAATTATCGATACAGAAACATAAATGGAAACATATTGAATGAAACAAAATAATCAGTTCAATTGTATAAAAGTCATAGACATGACACCGAGTGATATCACAGCATTATCAAATAGTGTTTAAAATGTTGTCCCTAACAGGCTAGTCGTGTGTTGGTTAGGTGGTCA
The DNA here is from genome assembly GCF_036669925.1 of Montipora capricornis. Lineage (NCBI taxonomy): Eukaryota > Metazoa > Cnidaria > Anthozoa > Scleractinia > Acroporidae > Montipora > Montipora capricornis. Next base: position 32,821,853 of record NC_090893.1, read on the forward strand.
GGTAACGGGTCAATCAACATTTCCAGGTTCTAGTCCTATGTCCATGCACTTGTGTAGTTTAAAAAATATATATATGACCATTTCCCGTAATCCATATCAAGCTTTCAGTCGATAATAGTAAATTCACAGCAAATTACGAATTAAGGGTAATCGATAATTCAAGGTAGAGAATAGGTTGTTAAAAAAAGCACGCGCAGACCTCGAAAAAGACGATTCTCGTTCCCAGATCCCATTCCTGGGACATTGTGTTGTGTGCTTCTCTCCACCCAGGTGTATAAATGGGTACCGGCGAATTTAATGCTGGGGACTAGCATTCCATCCAGGGAAGGGGGGGGGGGGGGGGGGAAGCAGAAATACTCCTAGTCGCTTCATGCTACAGAAAGCGGAAAGCAGAAAGCTCCTGCCTAGCCGGCCACTTGGCTCGTAAGCAGACTTTACCTTACTTTACCTGAAGACAAAGGAAATCACAGTCCTAAATTCTGGGACTTCCGGAGTTCATATATGAGTCGTCAATATTGCTAAACATAGCGGCGCTCAGGTGCAATTCACCGCTCCATGTGAGTGTTGACTCAACGTAGAGAATGTGTCCCATCTTGTCGAATACGATAAAGAAGCAATAAGGAATATCGGGGTTTTAAACAGACACTGATCATTTTATCGACCGACAGTGCCACATCGTCCATTTTTACTTCCGACTTTTAAGATTTTTTATTCGCAAGCTACTCAAATTCTTATGTCTCCAGAACCTTTCTTTTTCTCGTGCGAATGCCCCTCCGGCTGAAAGAAACGAAGGGGCCTGGGAACTAGAATAGACAAAATATATGCTTTGCCCAATAGATCGTTTTCACTGTCACGGAACATAACAAATGAAATCGCAACGTTCAATGAAAAAGGCCAAAAACTTGGAATGTTGTAGGAGACAAATTCACAAATCACCTCTCCAATTCTCAGGTCTGTGCGCTGCATTGTTTCTGAGTTATTTGTCGAACCGTCTGACGCAACTTTACACAGTTTGTATGGAGCCGCCATGTTGGTGCACCTCCGTTGTCCAAAAATATGGCGGTCAGAAATCAAGAAGAACATTCTGGAGTTCTCTTTGCGTTGAAAACGCTTACTTTTCGCTCAAGAGATAAAATGTGTATGAACACGTTTCCTAATGTACTTGAGACGCACAAACTGCTGAGATTCATATGGATAGAATTTTTTTTCAACCAAATAGCTTTGTACCATGGTGGTCACGCAAGGTGACAATTCGAGAATTCAAAATGCTGTATTTTCGAAACGAAAGACGTCATGGAACTGGTGATCTTCAACCTCCTATAAATAAAAATTCAAAACACCTTTGGATTTGATGACGTCACTGTGAAAACCATCTATAGGCCATTTCCGATTTTATCTCTGACTCCTCTTTAAAGCGAGTCTGAGTGCAAAGTTTTTCTTATGAAAATTAGTTTTCATTCATATGTAAAGTAGAACTAATTACCATCACACTTAGGCCGCGCTTTGAAGAGGAGGCAGACATAAACTCGGAAATAGCTTATTCATTAAAAAGAGATGCAGATTTGATGTGTTGTTCTTGATGTTGCCTCTGTCTTGCTTCAGAAAGCTCCGCTTGCTGGCCCTCCCTACATTTCTCAGCATCTTTATGTCAAATTTAAAGTCACTATCAGAAACAATTTCCAACTGAAAGCATTTTGATTTTAGCTATTTTTTGCCTGTTATCTATCGTGCAACGTCTAAAGAGAAAAGGAGAACTTGGAATAAGAGACGCTTTCATGCATTTATGACAAGCAGTGGAGTGGCGTGTGGTTTGACGTTTGCCGTTTCACGTTAACACATCGCTAAACCTCTCGAATCACAACGAACATTTGTTCTGAACCTTCATCGTTACTACCAGCTAACATTTCCATAATGCTCTTCGTACCTTCAACATTAAGACTAGTTTTCTTTTTACGGCTTAAGCGTGAGGAGAAGAAACATGCATGCATTTTGGAAGGGCAGGGCTTGATTTCCCGCTGCTCTCATGCTTGACATAACCCCTTCATTGTTAATGGGATTAGACGCTCGTTTGGCACTAGTTTCACCTCTTGTGCCTTTTCGTTTTTTAATCAATATAGTGCCAGTTGTACATGACCCACTGATATTCACCGTTCATCTAAAACACACACACGCACAAAGCACAAGTGACATACACAGACGCACTAACTTGGCTTCGTTATGACAAAAGGTTCGAATGATGAAAACCCCATAGGGTCCACGAATGCTGCTTGTTCTTCTGCTTGTGGCGATAGTGAAAACCAGTCTTTAGGTCGTAGGCATGATTAGCATTATGGAATCAGTAGAGACTGATAACATCTTTGATTATCGAGAGAGCCTTATGCAATGATGCTAATAATGTTTTTGTTCCAACATATCAAGGCTGCATAGGACCCCTTGGAATGATATCAGGAGCCATCAGTGATATCCAGATAACCTCTTCTTCACAGTTGGACGAAGATCATTCTTCAACAAGAGCAAGGTTGCATTTGAAAGCATTTGACAACAAGTCTAGTGGCTGGTCCCCTGTAAAAAGTGATCGTAATCAATGGCTGCAAGTAGATCTTGATGGTTCAGCCAGAATTACGCGTTTAGCGACACAGGGAAGCAACGCAAAGGGTGAATGGGTGACGAAGTACATGTTGGAGTATAGCTATGACGGAGTCCGCTTCCACACGTACAAGAGTGTAGAAGAGACATCAGCGAAGGTGAGCCACTTGCTTTAGTTACGTGTATACATGCTTTTATGGCACACGGCGTATTATGCCTCCGCATGTAAGCAAGACAAAACATAATAATGAACACTATACAATGCAGATGACGGATTTCACAGTGAATAAAGACGACAGCGACAACGAGTTTATAACATTTGCAGAAGGCCCAGCAAGTGCGCGCATTTTACAGGGGCCCCGTTTTCTGTTCATTCATGACGACTTATGACCAATCATGGAAGGAAGATTTGACAGCTGACTCAACTTTAAAACATTTTATAATCAGCTCGAAGAAATTATCAAAGTGGTTTTTGTCGATTGATTCAGAAAAAAATCAATTTAAGCCAACACGTATGCTTTTAGCTTTTCAAAGCCGGAATCGATACACCAAGCAAATCGCAAACTCGCGTAAAGGCTCGGGGAATCTTGACAACACGCACTGCACGTGAAGTTATTTCCTCGTTTACATCAAATACAGCCATCATGTAGAGTTTTAAATAAAGCAGTCGTACTTGTACAATACTGATATATGATTTAGGGGTGCTCCCCGGTTTTTTATTCTTACTGCTTCTAGGTGTAATAAAAATAGAAGGTTTTCGAATTGTTGTTGTTTCCGGTTACTGCTTAAATAAATCATTTTCTCTTCTTTCTTCTTTAGAAACCGATATCGCATGAATCACCAAGCGCTGTGTATGATAGTAGTTTTTTGAGTGAAATTTACGTTGGAATTCACCGGCTTGGCAATGCATTTTTCTTGAATCGCCTGAGTTTTAAAAGAAAACAAGCACGCCGGGCCCACAGCGAGCGAATGGGAAAGGAAAAATTCCATTTTAGAGTCAACTGTCAATAGCCAGGGAATAGGAATCACGCTAAAATTAGACACCGTCAGGAAACTTTGTCAGTTCAAGGTCGAAAAGGAGTTTTATTGATGTACTTTATTCCACTTTATCTCTGAAAACGAGATCATTCACATTTTGCTGTATTTCATTGAAACACACCAGCTTGGCTTGGAACAAGAATCGGCAAAATACAGCAATGCAACCAATAAAGGACGGGTTTGCCTAAACCGGAATAAAAAATCCGGAATCCGATATAAGAACTTCAACCAAAGGCTTACACTAATTTGCGAAACGAAAGAAAACGAAACGAAATACAGAAAGAATCTTAAACATTCATTAAAGCTAACCTTAGTTTTTGGTTTTAGGCCTAATGGTAGCCTTGGTAAACGGTTTGTTTAGGCCTAATTAGGCCTAAGGTTAGCTTTTAATGAATGTTTAGGATTCTTTCTCTATTTCGTTTCGTTTTGTTTCCTTTTGAAAAATAGTGTAAGCCTTTGGTTGAAGTTCTTAAATCGGATTGCGGATTGCGGATTGCGGATTGCGGATTCCTGGTTTTAGGCAAACCCAGAAAAAACAAACTTCAAACAAGATCCGTTGCAACGAAGTACCTTTAGGTGCTTTAAACAAACTTCCAAAAACACAAGCAAGTGATATTTCTCCCTAATTTTACGAGAACATAAGGGCAGAAATTTCTTATCACTGTCGAGGCACATCGAAAAAAGTTGGGCAAACGGATTAAAAAAGCATTTTTTCGCTCCCATTTTAGAGCAAAACGAACAAACAAACAAATCAACTATTTCTTTATGTCCAAAAGAGTACAGATAATTATTTTTGATTCCAGCTGAGAACAAAAATTCGAGTTTCATTCCTGAATAAAGGAAAAACCGATGAAACCACTTTTTGAAAAATACACATCCACTTGAAATAACACATCCGTAAAAATAACAAACGATTTACATTGTAATATTGCCCAAGGAAAGAATTTGTGGAGAAACTTCTTCCACCAAGTTTGAGCTATTACTGGTATTCTGTTTGGTCGTAGTCCGTTCTCTTTCGCTCTCCTTTCGTTTCTGTTCTAGTCATAGGTCCTCCAGGTATCATGTAACGTTATCAGAGTTTCTAAAGATATGTCAAAAACTGTAATACAGAGAAAAAGGCACCTCTAAACAAATTAAAAATAAACACTCAGCTTTAAGTTTATATCCCTCCGATGATTGACTTGAATACCTGCGTAGGCACTAGTGTGGACCATAGCTATGATATGTCAAACTGCATTGAAACCAGCAAAAAATGCAGAAAGGAAACATTTTCCAAACCGTTTTCCAACTGAACACGAAAAACGTCGACTGTCCACACAGGTAACCCAAGCTTGATATATGTGCTATGTAATATATAAGGATGTTCCTATGGGGAAAACGGTTTTTTCTCAAAATTCAAAAAAATAATTACGTTTTAAAAAATATATTATATAGAATATACCTTGCCTTAACCTTGTGTTTCTCTTTCTCTGGTACAGTGTCTGGGTCACTTAAGAGCGATTTATGGGGTTTTTGGTTCCTCTTCTTTTCCTTCTGTATATCCTTTCCCAAGGTTGGGCACTGGGACGAAGCCGCCGAACGGAATCATCGAAGGTAAAGGGCCATAAATTCGCTCCCAAGTCTTTGATCGCCTCGAAATTCCACGTAAATCACGGACGATCCCTCCGCTATCCATTCGCCTTCTTCATTCGAGCCGCTTATGCACTGAGAAGGAATTCAGGGCCACCAAACTCTGCAAACATTTGCTTCGAAAGCCATCGAATTCGGCTTTATTCGAAGCCTGCGTTACTGAACCGTTGGAAGACTAAGCCTAAAGACTCACGATTGGTCACCACTGCGCCCATTGACCGAATGAAGAAGACGAATGGATAGCAGAGGTATCGTCGGTGATCTCCTTCGATGATTCCGTTCGGCGGCTTTGTCTCAGTGCCCAACCTTGGGAAAGTATATATAGAGGGAAAAGAAGATGAACCAAAAACCACCTAAATCGCTCTTAATCGACCCAAAAACTGTACCGGAGACAAAGAAACACAGGACTGAGGGAAGGTAAGCATTTTTTTTTTTTTAATCGTAAATATCTTTTTTAAATTTTGAGAAAAGCCGTTTTGCCCATACAAATCCTTACATTTCTACTCTTGCGTAATATAGTACAGTACAAATACACCTATATCGAGCTTGGGCTACTTGTAGTATTAAGAACTATAGTAGTAGTAGTATGGCCGTGTAGCCGCGTCGAGCCACAGCAAGCACGCGAAAATGAAGCCTCGTTTATGTTCAGGTCAGTTAACCTGGGTGAGCCGGCGATCCAATTAAGAAAAAAACAGTACCTGGTCAGCGGTCAACTTAAAAAAAAGCTGACAAGGTGAGCTGTAATCTTGAGCCCGAGTTGTAGTCACGTGATACTGGTCAGCTGATACCTTATTTTGGCAGGTGTCAATTGACCTTAACGTGCATGTCCAATATCAAAGGGTTCACACTCATGACCACCCCTCAATGACATTGGACATTTCGTAACAACTACACAACGCAGTATCTCATCTTTATGGCAAGCTTACCACTGTAAAAAGAATGAAAACCTGCAGAATTAGAGCTTTAGTTCAACAGGAAATAGTGTTTCTGAGCTAAGCCGCGCTGATCTTATCGTTAGGTCTTAAAACCACTTTGAAAACGGTTAGCTTTCAGTTGTTTTGCTGGGTAACACTATGTCACTACTCTTAAAAGTTCGACTTTCTAAGAGCGTGTCTCGCTAGTCTATCGGATATCGGGAAAATGTCTCTCATCGATGGGTTACCATATTTTCTTAACTATGGTGCTCCGCGCAAGTGCCTTTGGCGCAGGGAGCTCCGCTATTAGGGCGAAAAAAAGTGGGCGAAAGGAGATAAAATCATTTGTCGGGCGATAGTGAGTAGGTGGTGCGTTCCCGCATTCGGAGAGTGAATTATGAATTAAAGTTTAAAATTTCGATGCTCGTTCCCAGGGTATCTCCTTTTCCCTTTCCGTGGAAAGGGCGTTGGGGACGTCGGTGTTCGCATTTTCAATGGTCGTTGACAATATTATTAAAAAATAAAAAGGTGGCTGTTACAAAGATGAGTGTTGAGTTACTCTTAGTGCTGTAAAAATGTCAAGAACATTTTGTTTGGTTAATTGTCGTGTCATACATAGGTTAGGAAGCAGCATATCTGTCCCACCAGGAAGTAAATGTATCGTGTACCAGTAGTGGAAATGGCACATACTACAAAATACAGCAGCAATTTTTAAGAATCCTAAATTACAGTCACAACTCCCAGTGAGGTTTAGAAGATAGTAACTTGACACAGACCCTAACCTGCAATTAGCCGTCCCTCCGTACTGATGATAATTAAATATTACTAGAAGTAATCTCAGGTTATTAAAGTGCGTTCAACAGTCTCTTTGAAAGCGAAGAAGGAGGGTATAAAAAAACAATCTTTGAGGACGGAAGTTTGAGGATACGAGCACGTACTTCTTGAGAGAAGCGCCGAGAACTATGACTATGTGATTGGATTGAAATTATACTTTGCTCTTGGCTAAACTCTGAATCATAAGTATATGACTGCTTGCTTTCAACACTTGAAGAAAAAATTCGTATCTCCGCGTGGCTATGTAATATCCTCTATGTATTACTTGACAGTGGTAAAACAAACGTTCTATGAAGTTAAGCCATATCGGGCGGGGTTAGTATTTGGATTGGCGACCTATATATATGTTATTGCTTTTCAAGGATGTCATATGCATCGTAATGCCTTTTCTTTCAATCGAAATACTCATATTTAATGGAGTCCTCATCACTTAAGGACATATTTATAAAGCAATCATAATACAGCACCCCTTTCCTGTTACATTCGTTATCCCTTGATCAATCGAAATAAGGTGATTTTTTATATTAGGCTATTTTTTTTTTAATCGTCACTACTGTAATTTTTGGTCGTTCATTTTCCGCACGCTCTCTCCTTTTTGCCATTACGTTTCCATTTTACAACTCAATAAGGCATTTTTTGTTTGATTTTACTTCTGAATAGTGGATGGTGTCTCTTAATTGAAAGGCAGTTAAATCGAGACCGTATCCGCGCGGTTCATCGATTTTGTTATAGCGGCCTAGTAATTTAGAACGGGCTAGTAATTTGGCCCACAAGAAAGGTGTATGTTTATCAAACGAGCGAAAATTACTCTCTGACTGCGCTGATTCACAAAACACCAATTTATGTGCAAGTGCTATGCACTAGTCAGCGGATTGACATAAAAAAAAGTTTAACGGGATCTGACTGACGGACGGACGGACGGACGGACCAACCAGCTCCCCTCCAATAATTCGGAAATGGCTTTTCTACTTTCCTAGTTAAAAAATACCTTAGGTATCTCAACCCTAGATAGAGTTAAGAAATTTTGTTCCTCTTGGAAAATGGATCGCTGGTTAAATAAGCCTGATCGTTGATTAAACAAACATTTAAAGTACACATACTCATACTTGCTTGGTAGCAGTGCAAGTCAAGGTTTAAGTGAAGCTATGATCCTCGCAGTTATCAACGTAATTTTAGCAATTTCAACGGGGCTTGAACCCGTGACCTCGCGATATTGGTGCGACCGATGTTGGGAGCTGGTCATTTGTGGGTTCAAATGTTCCCGAGATGAATGACACAACGAACATTACTTTTATTTCACGTTTCTTTCTAAATCATAATAGAGTGCTACACGTACATCGGATATCCTGAAAATGTTGTGTTAAGTCTGTCACAATTAAGTCAAAACACCGCAACATTGACTTTCAACAACAACAACCATAAAGTAAAATAACTTTATTTAATATCGTGGAGAGTGCTCGCTCAGTCTACCAAGCCAGAAGATCATGTTAAAACACTCGACGACGTTACCAACAATAAGATTAGCCATTCCCGGTGAATAACAGTGAAACGTTGATACAAGGTCTCGACAAAGGAAAGCTTATGTCAGCAAAAATAAAGCGTTATTACGTGATGGAATAAATTATTACAGGATAAAATAAATTATTTTAATCCAAGGAACGAGAAGAGAAAGGAAACGTTTACACCTTACTTACTTAAGGACTGATTTTTGTACAATTTTTAATTGAAAAGAGATGAATTCGAGCTGATCCCTTTGGATTTTATTTGCTGCGCCTCATGATTGGCCAGAAATTATCGTGCTCCTTTTCCGACCAATCAGGGAACAAATGCTGAGTTAGTTAATGGTGCCTATAGCTAGTGTGAGAGTGCGCCAACTATTTTTTTTCTGTAAATTCTTGCTGCAGCTTATTTTTTACTTTTCGTTTACTTTAGATATTTCTAGGAAACCGAGACAGTGACTCTGTTGTGTATAACAAACTGATCCCACCAATCACGGCCAGTGCAGTGCGTTTGTTTCCAGTGGAGTGGCACAATCGCGTCACCATAAGATTGGAAATCTACGGATGCCAAGGTATTCTGAACAATCGATTTTAGTTGCCAACCATTACAAAATTTTTATTGCATGAATGAGTAGTATAGCAAGAAGCCAATCACAAGCTGGGCGGATTTAGTACCACATGACACAAATGGACCAATAAGAGAGATATGTCCAGGATTGAACGCAAATGCGAAAATTGCAAAAGCTACAATGTTTTGTGACAGGCCAACGAAATTGACAAAAATGACGAAAAAGAGTTTTAAATGAGCGGGCAAAAGGGCTCTTACGAAAAGAGCAAAAATGGCGAAATTGACAAAAATGATTAATGTGACGAAAATTACGAAAAATCGTGAAGTTAGAAGGAACCCTGAATGAGAGGACTCTAGGGCTCTTACGAAAAGAGCCAAAACGACAAAATTGACAAACATGACGCATATGAATGAAAATTACAAAAAAATCGTAAAGTTAAAAAAAGTTACACGTGTACATGAGAGGGACCAAGAGCTCTTGCGAATAGGGCGAAAACAACAAAATTGACAAAAAAATTATGAAGGTAGAAGGAGGCCTTATTGAGAGGGAACAAAAGTTCTTACGAAAAGACCAAAAACGACGAAATTGACAAAAAATGGCGAATGTGACGAAAATTACAAAAAATCGTTAAGTTGGAAGCAGCCCTGAATAAGAGGGCACAAGAGCTCTTACGAAAAGAGCGAAAACAACGAAATTGACAAAAGGGACGAATATCACGAAAATTGCAAAAAAAAAACGTGAAGTTCAAAGGAGCCCTGAATGATAGGGCTCAGGGGCTGTTAGGAAAAACGTGAAAACAACGAAATTATCAAAGATAACGAATATGACGAAAATTACAAAAACATCATTAGAAGGGGCCCTAAATGAGAGGGCAGAAGGGCTGTTACGAAAAGAGGGAAGACAACGAAACTGAACGAAGTGACGAATGTGACGAAAATTACAAAAAAAATAAATCGTGAAGTTAAAAGCAGCCCTGAATGAGAGGGCACAAGGGCTCTTACAAAAAAAAAAGGGAAAACAACGAAATGAACAAAAAGATATAAATTACCAAGAAATCTTCATGTTAGAAAGAGCCTTAGTGAGAGAGCGCAAGGGCCCTGACAACAACAAAATAATGTCATTGGCAACTCAGAATGAACTCAGGGTAAGGTAAGTTGGTATACTTAGCATAGTGTACAAGTTAAGGCAATGAATAATGTTGTTGTTACTGCCTTACATAAATACATGGAAAGAACAGAAACCTTTACCCACCGAAATTCAAATAAACAATAACAAGCAAGAAACAAACCAGCATGATCATCATGATCATGTCAAGGGAATTGTCAGTTGTGTGTTCATAATCTGGTTTCCACTTAAGAGTTTACTGTGTTCAGTTAGTTGATGTTTGCCATTACCATGCAATGTTGGAAGCGTAGAAATAATGAAAAGGGATTCAAAATTAATCCATTTTGAATAGGCACATGAAGGTTTATTTGACAATGAGAAGACAGCTGGTGGAATAGAACTAGGTCATCACAGCTCGTCCTTGATACCAAACAAATGAAACTGGAATGATCGTCCATTTTATATCTGTCAATGTCCCGATGAAGTACCAGTAGTCCCTTTAATTCAGTTTTAGTCCTACTAAAATATGGCTCAAACGTAACGTTTAGCACCGGTGAATGAAGTGTTTTTGCGTAGAAATTACAATGCATTTTTTTTACGTCAATGGTTACTAAATTAGTGGCCGGAAAGTAACATTTTCGAAAACGGAAAACGAGGATGAACTAGGGGAAATAACAATGAACACCAGTAAGTATAATTTTGTGTACTTGGTCTTAACTGGCTGTTTACTAGCAGAGGGAGTGGGTGGTTTTGATACTTTTTAACAGATTAAAGGCTTTTGTTGGTAAGAGTCTTCGCTGACGCTTTCAAAACGAAGCATACCGCTGTATTTTAGCTGTACAGACAACCTGAACGCCTATGCTGGATTTTGAGTAATAGCGTTCGCTACGCTTGAAGAACGAAGCATACATACTTCGGCTCTTCCGCCTGTTCGTATTTACTTAATGATGATGTCGAATGGTCACAATTAGGTAGATGTGCCGGTTGAAGTGATAAGTAATAGTAATTGGCATTTTTTGCTAAGTCCTGTTGTAAAGGATTTAAAATAACTGGTAAAAGTGGTATGCTTTCTAACATTAAGGAAATTCTTTCTGAATTTTAAAAGACCATTCACTGAACTTTCAATAATTTAACATTTTTGTGGTTTGTCACTGATAATGGGAATATAACAGCAATAATTACTATGACATTCTTATGGTTATAATAATTATTATGAACGTTTATCACAGTGCAACAATTTTCAATCCTAATCATATAAAGACTTCAGTCTATTACATAAGACAGTTCAAATCCAGCTGTACTCACGACCCGAAGGCTTTTTTTTTTTTTTTTTTTTTGTAATCAGGAGTGTTTGCTCACGCTTTCAAAGCATACATACTTTAGTGCTTTCGTTTGCATTCAAGATTTTCGTTGGTAAGAGTGGTCGTTCACGCTTTAAGAAAAATACACACACATACTTTGGCTCTACTTGCGACCCAGAGGTAGATGTTCCCGCTACCAATTGCAACAATGCAAGGGTCTTTCGGAAGAGTCTTCGGTCAGGCTTTAAAACACGTTTACACGAGTTTATCGATTTGTTGCCGCTGTAACGATGTGTAACAGAGCACGGGGAGAATGTTTCCGGTTTAAGAAAGAAGCATCAAAATATCGCGATCAAGTTGTGATAGTGTGTATTAAACATGTATGGA
>NC_090893.1:32843713-32848713 GCF_036669925.1 Montipora capricornis
GTCGTTCTTATCAGCCATCTCTTGCAGCACTTCTGCTTCCTTGCTCCACCACTTGTCCTTCATAGCTCTAATTTCCCTCTGCACTTTGGACTTTACGCTCTTGAAGGCTGCCTCTGTGGATGCTGTACTCTCCTGAAGGTACTTGTTATATGCTCTCTGCTTTTCCACAAGTAGGCACTGGATGGCTTTCTCATTATCTTGAAACCAGTCTGGAGATTTTCTTCTTAGATGACCAAGTACTTCTTCAGCTGTATTGTAGGCAGTTTGTTTCAACCTCTTCCACAGTTCTTCCACGTCATCACTGTCCACTACATTTGCATCCAGGGCAGCTGTTATGGAGGAGGCCAGTCTGTCTTGCCGTTCTATGTTTCTAAGCTTGCTCACGTTTAGTTTCTTGGGAGGGGCGTTTGCTGGTTTTTTATGTCTCGGAAGAACCAGTTTCAGTCTGAGCTGTGAACGCACCATGTAGTGGTCAGTAGAACATTCTGCACCCCTCATGGCCTTTGTTGACAGTACCTCTGACATGGAGGTCTTGCGTATGACAACATAGTCCAGCAGGAGGGAATGTCTGGATCTTGGGTGCTTCCATGTGAAGTAATTCTTCTCTGGTTGAAAGAAAAAGGTGTTGGTAATACTCAACTCATGTTGAGTACAAAAGTTTAGCAATAGTTCACCATTGGAGTTCTTCTTTCCTTTCCCAAACTTCCCAATTACACCTTCATAGGTCGTATAGTCGTTGCCCACTCTAGCATTAAGGTCCCCTAGGATGAGGAGTTTGTCTTCTTTAGGTACTTTGTCCACCACTTCACCCAGGCTCTGATAGAAGGCTTCCTTATCCTCATTGGAGTACAACATGGTTGGCGCGTAGACACAGATCACACACAGAAAACGCTGATTGACTACAGATACGCGTAAGCTGATGATTCTCTCTGATGTTCCAGTAGGAAGTGATGGCAGTTTCTTGGCAATCTGGTTGTGGATGGCAAAGGCAACACCTGCTTCTCTCCTCTCATCAGCTCTCCCGCTCCAGAGGAACGTGTACTTTTCCTCTTGAAGTTGTCCTTGCCCTTGTAGTCTTGTTTCTTGCAGCGCCGCGATGTCGATATTATAGCGATCTAGTTCCTTAGCAATGAGAGCTGTACGCCTCCCAGGTCGAGTATCATTGTCCAGCATCGTTCGGACATTCCAGGTAGCGACTGACAATTTTAACTTCTTGCATTTTCTACCGCTACAATGAAGACCCGCTGGTCGCGGCAAACCAGCCAGGTAATTCTGGACAAACTTTCTTCACCCCACCTTTTCTAGGGGCTTCCCCTTTCCAGGGGCAGGCTGTGCTATCCCTAAAAAGGGCAGCCTGGACACTCACGCTGCTGCCTCAGCTTACTGTTGTCCAGAACTTCAGTTTGGCTGCGACCATCAAATGTGAGCCGCCTACGTGCGGGACTCTTGCTAGCGGCTTCCAGCTGCTCACACCTGCCACCGTCACAATCATCCCATCGCCGCAGGACTTTCCCTCTTCACGTATAACGCCTTGCACAGTACATTAGGAGAACGGTGTCGTGCCCCCACCGATCAACCTCTCTGGACCTCCAAGCCGGTTGCCAAGTGGTGCACAGGTGTGCCACAGACATGGCGGACATGGAGGTTGCCCCGCAGTGGCAACTTTCTTGCCTGGTGATGCCATCCGTTGACCATATCGGTTCCTCCGCATGCCATCTGGTGATGCACCATTGACCTTCACCTTGAAGGTTCGTTTGCCACAGAGCACCAAGGACACCCTGCTGCCAGTCCCCTAAGAAGTAGTTTGCAGACGTACCCTGGTCTTGTCCCGTTTTTAGGACGGTGTTTTTCTGTAAGGGTTACTCCCTTAGCCTTCATCTCTCTCGAGACACCCACAAGGCAGTGGGGGTTGTACTCGTATCCCTGAGTAAGGGCCCTTACCGGGTACTGTCAACCGGAGCCAGCTGATAAGTTAATAATGATAGGCAGTCAGTTTATACATAATTGAACTACTAGTTTAGGTCGGCACACACAATAGACAGACACAAGACAACACAAAATGTATAAGGGATAAATATATTAATTAGAAATTCATCAGATTAAGAGAAAGGTATGAAGAAGGAAAAAATACTACTAATAAAATAACATTATCATCAATGGTATTCCAAACAGATGTTTGGCTGCAAATCTAGTATTATAATTATGAACACTTGTTACCTTGGTAAAAAAAGAATGAAATGCAGCAGGCAGCACATTATTATAAAATTTGTACACAAAAATCACAAGTTGAAATAAAGCAATATCGAAAAACTTAATTAATCCAAGATATTTGAATAAAGGACTAGAGTAACTATTCAGTTTATAAAATGTGATGATGCGTGCTGTTTTCTTTTGTAGTATAAATAAAGGTTTGAGAGTGTTGGTGTTATTGGGGCCACTATGAATTGCAAAGATGATAGTACCTTGTTTGCCTTTAGCCTTCCTTTAAGTTGAAACATGGAGTTTCCATGATAGTAAGTGTTGCTGTCTGATCCCCTTGCCTTTAGATTGTTTGAACCCCATCGTTGCCATCACCGCTACCTTGGTCTTTCTCGAGGTGAAGGGCCCTCAAAAATTTCATCCTATGACCAATTGATGAGATGAGCTGCTCTACAGCTCTCTCGGTCAGTGATAGAAGGGCCTCACCATCATTGTCATTATCTTTCAAGAGAAAGTTAAGGCACAGATTATGGTAAATCTAGCAAAAAGTTTCTTCATGCAAAATTATCTGGTCGACTTGTCAGTGCTTCTGTCTGAAGTTGACGTTTAATGACCTTTGATAACCTACTAAGTATACGTTGTTACATCACTCCCCGCCGCTACGGGCTAAGCGTGGGAAGAACACTCCAATCAACAAGCTGATTGTTTTCACTGAAGAATGATATGCCTTATTTACCCTTTAAAGCTTTAACGCAGCAAGACAAGAACCTTGTCAGCCAATACCCACGTGTATTAAAGTTTGCTCGTGCTTTCATAGCACGCTTCGCGTCGCCAGAAACGAATGTTGTTTCCTACAAAACACAACTAATGCTCGAATCGGATATATCATAAGACATGGAGAAAAATCAGCCGGTCGAAAGCAGCACTATGCTTATTAGTGTGGCTAAGCGTGAAGAGTATCTTGCTTGAAGATGAAGAGGATAATCGATCTATTCGGCCCTACTAAGATCACTTTTAATACCGTGGAATGTAGTAGCGTAGTCTTCAAAGCCATTGTCAATGAGCCAAGATTTCACGTCGTCAACAGTCCTTGAGGCCATGATTTCCATTAATTAGAAACTTAAAACGTACGTACAAAGAGAAAATCGCTGATAATCGGTGTCATAGAATGTCGATGTCTAGATCGAAGAGCGAAATGACGCTTTTAAATTTGCACGCGCATTCTTGGGAAATCGCTGATTGGTGCGCGACACGTGAGTTTGCGGCACTTGAGACCACGACCGCGATCCTTTCGGCAAGCGTCAGGTCTTGTTCAAGTACGGTCGTCAGACTTCTTATCGCTGGACGGTGGCGCTGTGAGTCATGGTGTTCCCTTCTTGTTATTGCTCAAGTTTCGACGGTAGTAGCTTCAAAAAGCTAGTAAATCACATAAAATTCTTTCACAGCCGTGAGTCAAACTTTTCAATCCAGCTTTCAAATTCAAGGTAACGCTAGAAAATGTAATACTTCAGTGAGATGTAATTAAAATAAGAGAGTTTTAATATAACAATCGACTTTTCATTCAAACCTTGTCGTGCTTTCAGTTTTAGTAGGCGTAAGCTTATTTGCCATAATTTGCGTTGCAGAAGGTGCTCACTTAAATCAGTTGAATGAAAACAGAATAAAATCAAAAACATGTGTCAAGAACTTGATTGATATAGATTTAGCCAACCCTAAAGGCGGAGCTCTAGTTTCTAACCCCAGAAAGCAATATAGTGTATACGGAAATAATTATGCTTCTGCATAAAGTAAAAAAACTAATGGTCATTACTGTATACAGTTTACAGTGATCAAACAGATCTAACACCTCTGAGCTGACAGCAGCACACAAACAAGCCTTGCAAACAATAACCAACAATTTTAATTAACAACTAAAACTGAAATTATATGCACAGTTTGAGTTTGAGTTTGAGTTTGAGTAAGGCTCCAGCACTTGACTAAGTAGCCTGGCTTCTGGCTGTTATACACAATTGTGGTCTCATTCACACAGAAGCCCTTCAAGCTAATCCTGTCAAGCCGACCACATGCTGGAAAGGTCAGACCACAACACCGGGAACACTGTCCCCTACTCTTTTCGAATAGTGTGTGGGATCTTTAACGTCCCACAGAGTTAATGAACAAGGGTTGTGAGACGGGACCTCCGGCTTATCGTCCTTATCCGAGAAGACTAGAGAGTCTAACCATTTGCAGATGTAATCACAAAGGCAGCACTTTCTCCTCAGTTATTTAAAGACCCTGAGTGTTGGTCCGGCCGGAGTTGAACTCACGACCTCCCGCGTGACAGCCCGGTGCTCAACCAACTGAGCCACCGGTGCGCGGTAATCTCTTTCACAACATTTTCCTTTTGACTGACAATCTTTACTCCCTTTCTCTTCAGTTTAGAACAACAGCAAAAATCTTACTAATTAAAAACTTTAAGTCAACCTAAAGCGTAGTAAATTCGCTTATTCGACTGCAATTTCACAGTCAAACAAAGCGGCTCACGACTGGACATTCATTTCTCACAAAAAGGCTATAAGAATGATTGTTGAAATATGTCAAAATCTCTGTCAACACGGAATTGCAAACGTTTTTAGGCCATCTTTGTTTTTTAGCGAATTTTGCAAAGTATGTGAGGCAGCGAGAAATATATTAAGAAGGAGAACATTACCTGAAAGCTATGTTTAAAAATAGAGTAGTGGTAGTCAGGAGCTAACAGAGTAAGACATTGGTTTGACACTGACTCTTTTTTGACGTTTCGTTCAAGACGTTTCGGCTGGTGT
>NC_090893.1:32858713-32871213 GCF_036669925.1 Montipora capricornis
ACAGGTCTTTTTATCGTTTCTTTCTCTTTTTATATTTAGCTTGCGTAACTCCTCTTGGAATGGGAAGTGAGGAAATTGCCGCCTCTCAAATCAGCGCATCCACAGTGCGAGATAGTAACAGCCCTGCACGACTTGCAAGGTTGAACCTGAAAGCAGAAGGCAACATTCCCGGGTGCTGGTCCGCCATGACAAATGACCTTGACCAATGGCTTCAAGTAGATCTGTTAGATTACTTTACAGTAACACGTGTAGCAACTCAAGGAAGCAATGGCCGCAAAGAGTGGGTGGCCAAGTACAAGATAGGATATAGTGATGATGGAGCAAAGTTTGAGATTTGCCGAGATTCAGAGGCCACCACGCCGAAGGTATACTAATTTTATGATATCTTACGAAGTAAAAAGATTCCTCTATCTTTGAATGCCTCCGATTAACTGAATAGACCAGTGTTTCTTGTCATTGTCAGTCGATATAATTAGATAGTAGCAGAAAAAATATAATCATTTTGGTGTTTCAGATCGATACAGGTTTGCCTCGTTTTGTTTAACCACCCTGCCGGCAGTCCGCCATCTTGAATTTGTTTTCGAGTGGTATGAACATCGTTTTTTTTTTCTTTTATGAAAAAAGGTGATCACAACTGTGTCGTGTGTGTTTCCTTTATCAGGTGTTTGATGGAAACAAAGATAGTAATACAGTTGTGTACAACAGACTTCATCCTCCAGTCACTGCACGGTATATACGACTAATGCCTGTTAAGTGGTATGAACATATATCAATGAGAATGGAGCTGTACGGTTGCCCAGGTAAAGCATTTATTAAACTAGTCTGATCGTACGAAGGCCCAAAAGAACTCGCACTATCTCCCCAACCAAACCAAAAGCGAAATCAGACCAAGTTGAGGCTATCGTTGGCGTGTCTTCTTACGCTTGCAGCCATCTACACCTATTTTGCTTCGAGTCCAGACTTAAAAACGCTAGTTTGTCTTGTATTAGTAAATAACGGCTTTTTTTTTCCTTGAAAAGATAATTGAGGTGCTTACTGAGCGCAAAATAACTCAAGGTCTCTGGCAAATAAAGGTCAGATGCCATTTTCTTTATTCTCTTGTGCCTTTTCATGAGGTTTCAAATTTAGATATGTCGCGCAATTCTGCGCAATGTGTTCGGCTTGATGAGATAAGCCATGAACTGGCGCTCTTTAGTGCGTACGGCAACGATAAAAGTGCGCTAAGAATGTAATTTAGTGGGTACTATAAAATAGCCATCTCGTAACTTGAACTCCAGCTTTTGTTAACAATTCAACGGCTCCACCTCGGAATTTATCGCGTGGGGTAATTTGCACTTCCTCATTGGTTAGCAGGTAGGTTGGTAGGTAGGTTGTCTTTATTTATAAACGATATATTTAAAAGCCGGAAGCTTGTGGGATCGTGTACAATACATTACGTAGATATTAAAAGATAAATAAAATGAGCTTTTGAAATAAATCACAATACATTACTTAGATATTGAAATGTAAACAAAATGAACTTTTACAACATATTACAACTAATTTATATATCCAATACAATTAAATGCAATTTATGGACGGTACCTACTATTTCAACGATATTTTTGCCCCAGTTTATAGACCTTATTCATAAATGGCAGTCACATTTATATTCTTTTGTCCAAGTGCAAATTAGCCTACCAAGCCTCATTTTAGAGCAAAAATTCTTTTCAATTCACTGTATGGTATCGAGGCTTGGTAGGCTAATTTGCACTTGGACAAAAGAATTATAAATTGACCGCCATTTATGAATAAGGTCTATGATAATCCAAAAAGAAAATTGGGAGTAACCACGCAAATTGAAGCCCAATTATCTCTCAAAAATGCATGGTTACCCACAATTTTCTTTTTGGATACCAAGAGTACTTCATAAGATCTACTTTCTCCGGATGCTTTTGAACTGCGCAAAATAATCCCTGCATTAGTAAGCATCACAGATAGGAAACACGAGTATCTCGAGATGTGCAGAGCGTATGCGCAATAACAATAGTAGGCACCGTCCTTAAAGCGTATTGAGTGTTATCAATGCGACATAGAAACAAATTATATACAAAATCTTCAAGTTTAAAACTAGCGTCGAGGCTGATAATACGTTAAATTTAGCGGCCTTAAAAAGATCTGAGGTTTTGAGCTTGTTTGCAAGGTTACATTGACTTGTGTCAGCAAAGTCAGCGTATTTTCGACAGGCCAGTGCCTCTATATGCGATGGAGTCCTTTATAAAACGTGTTTTTAAACGTGGTTCCAGTAGTGAGGCGCGTGCTTTAATTGAATATGAGAGATCGCGTTTCTTCGCCATACAGTTTATTAGGGTGCTAGGCAGTCTTTTGTTACAAGCTTATGCATGCATTTAAAAATAGCTAATTTATAGTAAAAACGAATAGTGAACCACTCTTTCGGTAAATTGAAAATAATTCTACCCAGTGTACAATGCAGCCTTTCTAAAGAATCTAGAATATCGGAGCCAGTGCACCCCATAAAATAAGGCCATAGTTCACGCTGGGCAATATAACCCTCAAATAAAAATCCTGAAGAATTTTTCTTGGCAGAAACCTCTGCTTTTTTTAATTAGCATAGTTTGTTCACAAAGCTCTTCATAAGCTTCTTAAGCTCTTCTATGCTGCACTGCAGTCTTAAGAGTCGGGATCTTATGACCGAGTGAGAGTGGAAAGAGGCTAATTAACCGAAGTAGTATAATCAGTGCCATCCGACGACAAGAGAATCGCACGCGATGTGAATTGACTCCACCTTTTACCATTTAACCGTTAGGGTGCGCTTCAGCGCTTGGCATGGAAACTAAAGAAATCCCAGATGCTCAGATCAATGCTTCTTCACAGCTTGATGAAGATAATGCTCCAGGACAGGCCAGATTACACCTAAAGAGGATAGGTGACAAACAAGGGGGATGGTCAGCACTTACAAATGATTTTAACCAATGGCTTCTTGTGGATCTTGGTAGCTTGACCATGGTAACGCGTGTAGCCACGCAAGGAAAGAATGGATTCGACCAATGGGTATCCAGATACAGGTTACAGTACAGTATCGATGGAGTCCGATACAGTTACATCACGAAGTCCGCCAACAGTTCTGCACAGGTGACTATCATTTCGCACTTTACACAGCTTTCGTTTGGGTGCTTGCGTAGGAATGCATCCCCTGGTCGTCCCCAAGCACTTCATTCTTTTTTTGTCTACAAAAATGACGGCTGCTTTGATGGGAGACCAATGATGTGATGGTAATGATACTTCGTGTTATCGGAAACTGAATAGGTGATTATTGGTATTTCTTTAGAACTTAGATTCCACTTTGAAACAGTTTTATTCCGAATACAGCCACTTCTCCTGTAATAGTTTACCCCTATATGATTGCAAATAGAAATTTATCGCGTCTTATTAATATTTTTGTTAAAATTTCAGGTATTTTATGGAAATAAGGACAGCGAGACTGTTGTTTACGGCATTTTGACTCCTCCCGTCTTGACGCGTTTCATCCGAATTTTACCTGTCGAATGGCATAATCACATATCACTAAAGCTAGAGCTCTACGGATGCACCGGTAATAAACAATGACTTGAAAGTGCAAATACATTTTTTTTTTGGCGTTGTTTAGTTGCATTAAATGGAAATCTGTTCGGTTACATCCTTCCCAAAAGCAAACAGATAGAAATTACGTTGACTAAAATGAACCGAAGACAACTTGAGTAGAGCACGGAATAATTTTATGCGATCGATTATGTCACCACTCAGTTTGCTTTATGGTGACACAAGATTTTTGCCGATTCGCCCGCAAAAAGAGTCTGCCAGAATATGATGGTAATAGTAGTTCATACTTTAAATTCTGTCGGTTGTTTTCATTTGGCAACACAGTATTGGTGTGAACCGCAGAAGGTATCCTCGCACTTAAGTAGGCAATTTAAGCGACTGTCTCTTATAACGCCTGAAAAGTTCTGGTAGCTTCAAAGGGAGCCACCCATGACCGCTTCGAACCAATGGGTCCTGCGATGCTGGTGCAATGCTCTACTTACTGAGCTATGAAGCTGCAAAGTTGGGATCAGGTCAATGTCTTTCATTCTTTAGTCCTTTTCACGGGAACATATAAGCCCAACAAATTATCCTGCTCCCAATTGTTTGGCTTCATATCTCAGTTGGTAGATTATTGCACCGGCATCGCAGGGGTCATGGCTTCGAATCCCGTTGAAGCCGTCTAAATAGAAAAAGTGATAATTGCTTAAAATTTGCAGCTAAGCCCGAGGACCGCTTCTATCTTTTATTTATAACTGGCACTTCAAACATACATTCATTCATGTTGTTTTAAAGGCGCAAAAGATTGGCTAGTCAGTTTGACGCAATGAGGATTGGCAAAGACACAAGTGGCACTCGTGGTTGATGTCAATGCAATGCGTGCGGCGTGAAAATTATTCTCTGCATGCAAAGAAGGTGTTCCAAAGTCTCCCAAAGAGGATTTCGGTTTTACCCTTTAAATATCAATTGCCACTTACTCGTCAATGGGAGACCCCTTAGGGCCTTAAAGAGCTAAATATTTAGGCAAAATTCCACCTGATTTTTTGGCGCTCGCATGTTGAACATCCGAGCTAAAATAGAATGATCTAAGGGAACGATTTGTTTTTCCAAGAGTGCATCCATTTGTAACATTGATATCCTTGTGTTCAAATATCTCACTTTTTATAGCTTCGGTTGCTATTACGACTGCACGACCTTTGTCGTCAACGATCGCCACAGTTGCAGTCACTTCATCCAATGAAACGGAGATGACTTCTATTTCAACGAACGACGTTACACCGAAAGAGCCTGAAAGCGCTAAACAACGTGGAAAAGGTTTCAAGGGAAAAGGGAAGGATCATTTTATTTAAATATGTAAACATGTAAATAATTATCACACACTTTCTCACAATTCTTAAACGAATGGGAGATCTGCACTACGGCAACGCATAATTTTCCAAACACGTTAAGAATTTTGGCATCCTTTTCGTATCAACACTGCTGAGTCTAAGGTAGTTGATCTTTGGTTTGTGAAATCGATAAATCCTTTCACTTGGACAAGAATCAACGATTTCGGAATGCGTGTATGAATCAAATTGAGTAGCTCTGAATAAATTTATAAATGTAAAAGTTAACAAACGTCGAATTTTCAATACATAAGTTGATAAGATTTCCATTGTGGCATATGTACTTGTACATCTATCTGACTGTTTCTTATGTTGCAGGGTCTAGCGTTGAAGTCATAGTCACACCTGTGTTGGTGTGTATTCTGATTGCTGCCATCATATTGGCTGTATACTTTTTCCGAAAAAGGTGAGATATGAATCAGTTGACTGTGCAAATCCTCAAGTTTCATTCTTTAAAAATTGTGGCATGGGAGTAAAAGGTTTATTACCGTTTACCGTTTACGATGTAACTAAGAGAGAAATATTTTCAGCTTGTTTTAATATTTACATTTCTGGGTCATTCCCATAGGAAAATTAGAGGAAAAAATTCCCGAATTTTCACTATCAATATGGCTAAATTGGGTTGGTCATATTTGGTCAAAATACCAGGGCAACCATCTTTTAGTTGGTTATTGCGGGTAATTACCATAAACGATCGATGAGTTGGTAAATGGCTGATGACAACTATTGAGACCCGAGATGACGTGTGCTAAATAATCATGTTCTAGGAATAGAGCTAAAAACAGTGATGGCGGAAAAGTAATATTATTCCAGAGGTAAGATTGATTAATAATGTTTATGAAAGCGAATGACATGCGATTATTTGCATTATCTTGCAAGCACCCTCTTTAAATCGGTTAAAACCAAAATGAATGGCGTGGTTTTACTGCACCTCTGCAACCACAATCCAATTTTCTGCCATCCACACATTCTACCCTATTCAAGTGATACCACCAATTTAATTTGTATTCCCATAAGCTGTTGTTATAATTCACTCGATAGCTTCCTCGTCCATTTTGATGCATTTTTTGTTATACAGAAACCCGAACAGTCTCCTGCGAGTTGATCCCTCGAGGACAGTGAGCTGCTTCACCCTCTTTTTTTCTGCCCATAACTTGCTGTGTCTTGAAATGCCTCTCATTTCCATTTTACGATTTTATGTTTCGAATACTATTTACCAGAAGCTATGCCTAAAGGAAAGAGAGCTAAAAGTGCGAATGAAGCCTAAGAAAACATACTTTTGTAGGTGCTTCAGATTCCTTGGTAACAATATCAGGTAACCATATTTTCTGTCCTGGTTTCCTGACTCGCACAGGGTCTCCTTCGCTCAAGGGTTGCAGGTCTTCCACAGTTTGCTTGTAGTGCTGTTCCCGAATTCTCGTACGGCAGGCTAGACTTTGTTTAATACTCTGGGAAGGATATTGTGGTTCCAATTTACGTGGGAGTGGTTCTGTTCGTCTCTCTAAAATGAAGAATATCACTTTATTGGAGTCAATCTTTCGAGATGCCACAAATACTATCAGCATGAGAACCACGAGATCTGGCTGATCCAAAAACCTCAAATGAAAGAACTGTGATAAACTCTTTCGTGACACTATTCACAGTAATGTTAACTTAAATGAAAATAGATATCGCGGACCTTTTCCCCCAAATCAGTAGACAAAACGTGGTTTCGCCTTTTCCTGTCGTTTTAGTGGGATTAAACACTGTACAACTTACTTTAATCGTATATCCAGATATTCTTCAATTTCTTTACTCCAAAAATACTGGAAACGCTAAAATTTCGGGTTTTCACAAAAAGTTACGTTTTCACGCTCAAAGGAAGGTTTTTAAAAAGTTTTCGATCTCATTGCGATATGAACCGAAGGGAGAACTTTTTTAATGTTTTGCTTCAAAACTGCTGAAAACTTTGAAAAATAACAGTTTTCACTAAAAGTCGCGTTTTGAGGCTCAAACGCTCAGTTCGACGTCTAGGACCTAAGGTATGGAATTCTCTCTGAGGCTGTGACAGTATAAGAACATTGAGAATCTTAAAACTTTTAAACTGAATTTATAAATCATTTTTCATTACACCAGTGCCATTTGTGATTTTATATAATTCTAGTCTTTTAATGTAGGCAGTTTTTTGTCAAGGACTACTTTCATTCATTTTCCTTCGTTTAAGCTTTATCTCTTCTGAGATCGAAGATTGGAGATGAAGCCCTCTCAGGGGTTTTAGGGAACAAGAGAACATGGCTTATTTGAACTGGGGAACAGGGGAAAAAGGGAACATAACCATTTCTTCATAATGCAAGTATTGAAAGAGAGAAGGTGTTTTGAAATAAACGTTAACGTTTGAAAGATAGTTCGAATTAGTTAAGCAGTTGCAAAGCTAAAAGCTCCATAAAATCAAGAGAATACAGACAGAGCTGTGAAAATAGCAACTTTCCTCATGGCTACTCAGTATACATGTCATTAATATAATTTTTGTTTGAGAAGCAGCACGTAAATGCCACACATTAAGTGATCAACCAGCCATGTTGCCAGCATCTGATAGTGTAGTGGTTATCACACCCGGCTAGTGATCAGTGGGACGTGGGTTCAAATCCCGCTCAGGGCAATTACAGTTTTCCCCAGAAGTTGTCCAGCGTTGAGTTTCCTGTAACTCTCTCTCTCTCTCTCTCTCTCTCTCTGGTAATTTTATATTCTTGAATTTTTTTGTATTTTTTAAAACTTTGTCGTTATTTAGGTCAACCGGTAATCAGTCAGTCGACTCAGAGGTAAAGTTTTAAAGACAGGTAAGGCTTATCATAACTTTACGGTTTCCTGCCCGGCTTTCAACGCTATTCAAAGAGGCAAAGAAAAAATGTCATCAAGAACTGATCTCTAGGTTACTGAAAAAAAAGACTGATAGAATTGTTCTGGGGCTCAAAATGGGAACAAATGTTTCTTCTCGATACGTGACACTGCTTCATTAATTATCAATATGTTAATCATTTTCGACTTTAAAATGGTGCCATGCGAATGCCGAAACGTTCTTCTCTTTTATCGTAATTTTTACTTTACTGTTGTTGTTATTATTATTATTATTATTATTATTATTATTATTATTATTATTTTATTTTTGGTGATTTGACAGTTCTGTGATATGATCCACTTCTGACAGTTGGTTAGCACTTTAGTAACATCTTTCTTGTGGCTAGATCAGAGAGTTCTTTCTTTAGGGTGGTGTTGAAATCTCCCAGGAAGTTAAACACTATATTGCTTTGCTTGATCTCGTAGTCGGGATAGAGTTTTCGGAGACCCAGTCTTAAATCCAGGTAGTTTCTGTTCTTGTAATCGTTCCTATCGTTGATCTGTCCGATATTACATACAGTTCCTTCCACTAGGATGATAACTTTGTTCTTCTTAGCAAAGATCGTCATGTCTGGCTTGTTTGCTCCATTCTCTGACGCCTTATCTATTTATATAGGCGTGTCCCAGGGAATTTTAGCTTCGTCGTTTTCTGTGCTTGCTTTCGGGATGGCTTGTTTATACCACGCTTTGGAGTCGTCGTTTTCCATGTTATATACTGATAATAAGAGATGGTAAATCGGCCTTAACATTCTATCGTGTCTCGCCTTGTAGATTGTTTGGGCAATAGCAGAGCAGCCGCATAATAGATGTGGGACGGTTTCTTCTGCACTGTGGCACAGTGTGCACACTAAATCTAAGCCTTGTTCTTTTTGTTTCTTTACCCTGTAAACCTTTGTAGGGACGAGCTGTTGTAGAATACTGGTGTGCACACTTAGTACTACGTCCGGTATGTTTTTCCACTTCATGATTGGGTTGAAGTTGTGTTTAGAGATGTCGCTGTCTTTCCAGCGTTGAGTGACATAGTTGCCCAGCCATAGTTGTTCGGAGACGTTTTGTTTGTACTTTGTGTCTGTTGCCTCTTTAAGGGTTTGCTGAATGTACTTTGGACTACTGATCTTGAACACAGTTTCCTTCTCACCCATTGTTACTGAGGTGGATTTGTGCTGTTCGTCGAATGTGCTGTCGTTTAATTGCTGGGCGTAAGTCTTGGCATCTTTTATCACTGATCTACTCTTTTTTTGCTTCCTCGACGTCCTGAAAGGCTCTCACTACTTCTATATGGGAATCTTTATTGGTTGTGGTGTAGTGTGCGGTCTTTATCTTCATAACTTTATACTGTATCTCTATTTCTTTTAAGCCTCTCCCGCCTAAATCTGGTGATAGGTATAAGGTCCTGTTCGACTCAGAGTTGTGCTTGCCTTTGTTCTGTGCTATTACTGTTCGGGTCTTTCTATCCAGTTCTTGTAGGTCTTCTATCGCCCATTCACTTGACCACACATAATATTGGAGAACTGGGCAAGCAAACGTGTTTGTGGCCTTTACTTTTCTTGGTATGGATAGTGGGAGGTCCATATAGCTGCTGGTCTTCTTAAGTACTCTTGACTGGCCTGCTCAAACACCTGTTTGTCTAATTGGTTGACATTCTGTATCTTACCGAGAAATTTGTAATGGTCTTCCTCTCCTAGTACTGATATTTGGCTACCCCTTTAAGGGGTAGGTTCTCGGTGTTCTGGAGCTTTCCTCCCTTGATGTGGATCGCGGCGCACTTTCGAATTCCCCAGTTTAGGCCTATATCACCAAACATGCCTTCAAGTCTATTTGTCAAAGTAGTTGCCTTGGCTAAACTTTTGTGATAAGTCTTGAAGTCGTCCACGAAAAGGCAATGCGTTATCTTTGTGCTCTTTGCATGTGAAAGACTTTACCAAGCGATTGGGTTGAGGCAGGGAGTAAAAAGCTTAACACAGAATGCGTCACCTTGGAGTATACCTCGCTTTATTATAAGGGGACCAATTTCCTGGTTACCTGCACTTGTTCTTACATGTAGAGTGATCGTCCAGCTCCTCATCACATTCTCTACAAAGGCTACTATCTTTTCATTCATCGTGTGCATTTTCAGGACTTCCAAGTGATCTTTTTTAGCCAAATGTTGGTTATCTTGTCATTACCAGGGGCTGCCCAATTCCTTTTTGACTTTAAACATTGGTAGACTTTATGGTCAGTAATAGGTACAGTCAAGTTCTCATTGTCTGGTATTGACTGGTCTAATGCATCGCGTACTTCATGTATTTATTCCACTTCCAGGTTTTCATTTGCTGGTTCTTGTCAAATCGGACCCCAGAAGTTTTCATATTCTTCTCTTGTGGATTATTATTATTATTATTATTATTATTATTATTATTATTATTATTATTATTATTATTTGTTTTCTTTTTTTTTAATCACCCTTTTTCATTTGAAAGTTGCTTCGAATCATGGTTGGTCCAATTATCGCCTTCTAACAAGCAAGATAAAGGCTAACACGTCTGAATTTGCTTTACTGGCAGGGTGCAGTTGAGGTCCTGGAATATCCAACACAAGGCAACGGAAGAGGACACACTTTATGAATTCCATGCATTTATCCAAATTATGCTATAACTGATTCCATTAGGAAATATGAGACTTGACTCAGATGCAAAATTTTACATGCAAGAACATATTCTCAGTAGCAATAATAGTAATGTTACTTTAAGTTAACACAGCATACAGCCCGCTACACAAATAAAAAATGAGTTATACCAAATTATCAACAAACTCGCAAAAATCGCAGTGATCTTTACGGGGGCCCAAACTACGATCCTCCCTTAGATGTTTTGTGAACTCGCACGAAGTAAGCCATTTAACTAGGTTTTAGTCATGCATATACTAGAAATCGGAAGTCGTAACGAACTTCGACCGCTGATGCAAGAAGTTGTTTAAGACATTCTTGAATAAAATAGATTTATGATCTCCCATAAGCCTTTTCGCTCTTCTTCACATTAAAGCAAACCAACCAGAGACCTATTTTTTCAGAACTAATTCTAATGCTTGGAACTAATCATTAAAGAGTTTACACCAAGTCAATTAAAAAAAGAAAAACCCAAACAATTGAATATTCAAAATTTGTTTCCAAGTACCCTGTAGGCACCAGCACAGCACATAGTTTGCAGCGCTTTTCTCAAGCCCAACCCGGCTGGAAAAGAGACCGACAATAATATATTTATTCGATTTTTATCGTGTCATACATAGCAGTCTGGCCATACTTTAAATCTTGCATAAGACCCTATAACACGTAATTTTTTTAAGTTGCGATTTTCTGAAGAAAGAAATTTGGAAAAGAATACAACTTTTAACCTTGATCTTTTCTAGGTGGAGAGAAAAAAATCGTACACATAACCGAAAAATTGTCCATTGATTTAAGTCTTCAGACTTTATCAGCAGTTACATTGACTTAAGTGACCAACAGCGCCTACATCTGACTTGGTTTATTTCAAATCGTTTCTTGCATATTCTTACTACTTGTCCATTAAAAGTAACGATGCGCAAATAGCAGCCTTTATATTTCCACTTTTGTGTGGCAAATATCCCTATAATGACACAAACGTTTGCATTTTGAAGTGCACATCTAGCTCAAAAATGGGTAAATATTCTTCCAAAGGACAGAAACAATGTTTCGACTAGAAATTTGTGGAAAATTTCAAAGGTTCCCCATAACATTGAAACATTCAAAATTTCTATACCGAAAAGTTCCATGGAAATTTCCATGTACCCTGTAACATTGAGATTAATTCAAAAACTCTTGTCCAAAAGGGTACATGGAAATTTCCATGAAGTACAGGTAGCCCGTGCCATTGAGACTAATTCAAACATTCTATACCGAAAGGGTCCATGGAAATTTCCAAGTACCCTGTAACATTGAAACCAATTCAAATTTTTTTACCAAAAGCGTAACAGTAATATGAAAATTATTTACATAAAGGGTTCATGGAAATTTCAATATACCGGTACCCTAAAACAGTAATACAACAATTATTATTAAATTATTTAGGTAACAATTACAATCCTTATTGCCATATAAGACAATATTTCCAGCACAGTCTGTTCCGTCCTCATCACTGTCTGATTGTGCTTTACATATTTGTGGGCAAGGGTTGTGATTTCCTTCTTGAGTGCTTTAACAGGACTTTGTTTCTCATACATGTAAATGCTCAGTATTCACCATTAATTCAAGAGATGGCTTCAGGCAGGAAGAAACCGAAAAATGTATAAGAGAAGAAAATAAGCATGTTGATTATGAGAGACCTAGCTCACTTTGATGACATTTTAACTCTTACAGCTGGTACATGTATATTTACAGTTTCTATAATTTGTTCAAGGACAAAACTACTGAGTTCTTTACAGAGAAAAAAAGTGCTTCCTGTTCGTCTATAGCTGTTTATAGCATGCAGCATTTATAAAAAAATCACAGAGGCAGGAAGGAATATAATTTTTTGATAAGACCAAGACTTGTTTTATTAATTAATTTGACACTAAATAACTTTTGACAAAATAGTTATTAGCTTTATCCATAAACATGTACTTTTCACACGCTATGGAGGCGGCTACTCATATGCATTTTGCATATGCATTTTGTGGGGCTGGTTTGGCAGGGAAAGCAATTTTCCCCGG
>NC_090893.1:32876213-32886213 GCF_036669925.1 Montipora capricornis
TCGTATGTATTCGTATGTATCCGTATGTTCCGTATGTTACTCGTATGTTACCCGTATGTACTCGTGTGGTGTTTTAGTCATGATCTGCGTTCAGTTTAGTTTGCAAACTACCTTTCCTCAAAACATTCGAACTCGTAACATAATTACTAGTGGGAAGATGACCTTTGAGTGCAAAGCGGTATTGGGTTACAGGCAGCCGTTGAGAATTTGAACTCGTTATAAGACTTTGTATGGGAAACAAAATACCGTCGATTATGAAGCCTAAAAAAAACGCTCAATTTTTTTTGGTTCTTATTTTACCGTTTCGGAAATTCCGTGTTTTCACTTTCCTAAGACGAAGTCAAGGCAACACACTAAGATTTCGACCGTAAGCTCGCGTAGTCAGCTCGGAGGCGGTTTGCGCTTCGAAAATCCATCCCGAAGCGGCGCTCGTAACTATGGAGCTGTTCGAATCGTTCATAACCTCGGATCGAGCGAAAAACGGTTTTAGCCAAAACTGTTCGACTTTTGCGCCGATTTCACTAAGGTTCGTTTAAAGATTAAGGCTAGGGTGATCGATGTCCCTAGGTCTTCTCGTTTTTGTTTCGTCGAAACGAGGTGAGCGATCCAAGTTGATCTGGTGTGACTTTTGTTTCTTCCCGTTTGAAGATGATGGTAGTCTTTGTAAGAACAGGTAATTTATAGTTGTACTTGGCGGAAAAGTCGAAGAATTCTTTATGTGCAATAACTGTAAAAGTGTTGGCCAGCCTTCATCCTTGCCATGGACTAAATCATACCTTTGCAGTATTAATTTTAAAAATGATTAGTATTGTATGCAATAAATAAAAGGAAAATTTAAAGTTATTAATATCATTAAAGTTCTACATGTAGTCACTGTTATTTTTATGTGACCCTCAAAATATCCTATACTATTTCAGTGGCTACCAAGATGGAAGCCACCTGAAAGGCCAGATACTTGGCTACTACAGAATATAATTTCCAACAAAGACAAATTTACTGTAAAACAAAGGCTACCAGAAAAAAAATGAAAATGGTCTTTTTTTGGGCAAAGACCTGAAGGTGCTCTTCTAGAGATTGATGATAGGGATGATTAGAAATCAAGTTGCTGCAGTGCGGGAGGTAAAGGGTAATAAATTAATAAAACATAACATTATATATTACAAATTGCTTTTGTCTTTTTCCCTTGACACCTTTTATTACAACCAAATCACCGGTGATCCTTGCAATCTGATTGGCTCTCAGCAGTGCAATTTATTCCCAAATCACACTGTTTTTTGCTCTACATGTAAATTGCACCATTTCCCCAGCCAAAGAAAAAGGAACACTTAAACAAAACAACCACTCTGATTTCAAGGTTTGTTTAAGGTAACAAATCAAATTGAAGGAAAATGAAAGACCAAGAAATCCATTGCGTGTTGAATTTTGCAACTTCTGTTAGCAAATGAATCAATAACATTTTGCTAAGGACTAAAATCTTGTATTTGATAATAGTAATTGAACTGAGCGGAGTGCAATTTGGTCTGAAATCACACGTGTGATTTCAAAATTGAACAAGCTGGCGGCACGAGTTTGATTTGAAATCACCAGTATAATTTCAGACCAAAATTGCACGACACGAAGTTCAATTACGACTTTATTACATCCATTTAGAAATCACACAACAATTATTCAATCGCGAAAATTAAGGATTTTAGTCACTACCGGTATTTTATTGAGCCAGGTGGGAACAAAAAGTTGCAAAATTGGCCACAGAATGGTTTTATTTGTCTTCATTTTTATGTGCAATTTGATTTGTTACTTTAAACAAGCCTGGAAAGCCGATTGTTGTTTTGTTTTAGTGTTTCTTTTTCATTGGCTGGGGAAATGGTTCGATTTAGAGAAAAACATAGTGCGATTTGGGAATAACTCGCACTGTTGAGAGCCAATCAGATTGCAAGGATCACCCTGATTTCAAAATGGATGTAATAAAGTGATAATGGAACCGAGTGAAGTGCAATTTTGTTCTGAAATCATACTTGTGATTGCAAATCGAACTTGCGTTGTGCGCTCGTTCGATTTTGAAATCATACGTATGATTTCAGACCACATTGCACTCCATTCAGTTCCATTACCGTTATAAACTCCCTAGGCCATCCCTAGGTGTGGAGTAAAATCATCTGGTGTTAGGCAGAGTAAAATCGTCTGGTATTAGACAGAGTAAAAAGGGAAAGTACGGTCTAGAACAAGTTTCTCTAAATTACTACAACTTTTCCCCAGGTATTCGGAAATAATTGCCGTTTTGTCCACTTTCCTGTGAAAATGTGACAAGAGGACTTTGAAGTTGCCTCTTTCGTGACTTGGAGAGCACCATCTTGGTTATGACGTAGCAATAGTCAACAAACGTGTTCGACCTTACCAAGTTTTTTGTTCCCCAATCACTTTCTCAATGTTGCGTGACCTTTCTGCTCCAAGAAATTCAAATGTATGATGGACCATGGTAAATGGTCTTGTCGCCATAAGTACGACAGAAACTCAAGTCATTTAATACTTGTACATTCTCTGGTCAATCAAACTAGGTGACAAAAATCAGCCAGAGCAAATGTAAACAAGACAAAAACCTTGAACATGCGACATAGAAATATATTCAACAAGCGTACTTTCTTTTCTTTTTCACTTTCTCTCTTCAGCGACAGCCATCTTTAATGCTTCAGCAAACTTATTTGTTTCGCTGACGAAACTCTCAGATGTTGCTCAATTCACATAGCAAGGATTTTTCACAGGAACAATTACCGCTGTTGGTGTTTTACGCTTTCGAGGGAGATGAAACATAGACACTTTTCTACTAATTAAAAAAACCAAAAAAAAAAAAAAACCAAATAAAAAAAAAAAAAAAAACAGAAGAATCCACCGGAAAATGAACATTTCAAGTTTGCCTGCGAAAGTAAAACATGGATAGATTCCTCAAACCCTGTCTTGTCTGTCGGGGTCTGTCATTTTGCCAAGGAGGACTTCAAGCGGGAACTTCAGATATATGAATATTGGTCTTGGTAACATTCGCTTCATACTGAAATCTCAGTCAACCAGGAGTAAGAAAACTGATACAAGTAATATATTGACGACTTTCACCGTTATGCACTTTTCCAGGCAGTAAAATAAACAGCACGAAATATAGTTCAGTTTTGTTAGCTTTATAGACACTACTGAAACGATTTACTCTTACGATCCAATGCAAATATATAAATCTAACAGGGATCTCGTAGAAAGCAACAGTAGACCATGAGTTTAAACTTGGTTTCCAGGCGTTTATTTCACAGCAATGAGCGCGGGATAGCACTGCGAACTCTCTTTCACTTCGTAAAACTCCTGCATATAACTCACATATAAAACCCTGTTTAAAAAGGTATACCTTTTCTGATGTACCCTGCGTAGCAAGCGTTCATTTTCGACAGAAGAGATTTTCCGCAAACTGTCCGCGCGAAAGTTGGGGCAAGAGACTGAGGGAACTCTTGCAAGAAGACCCCCTATTTTTGAAAAACCCGTTCGCACACGAACGGGGGCTTCTGATTGGTGCGGCACAATCACAATGATTGACAGGCGATAAATTTTCGACCAAAATGTTTCTTGTTATTTCTAGCGTGACAAAGACAATGGCGGAAGATGTGAAAGGTTTTGAGTCGTGTGTTGAAGCTGAGCGAATCGGTTCTCGGTTTTACATTGAAAAGGGAACAAGAACTGTCAATACGCCATCTCTTTAACTGTATAGATGTAATGGCCGTTTTGCCAACAGAATTCGGAAAAAGCTTAATTTTTCGGATGTTTGTCATGATGTGCGGAGTTCGAAATAAAAGACGAAGAACAGGCTTCTCGAGTATCATCGTGATTTCTCCATTCCAAAGCATCATACGCGATCAAGTAAGTGGTTGAGGTAAATTCTATGGGAATGACAGCCTATGATTGAAATGACAATCTGGACTGCTCGGGCGATATCCATCAAAGAAAATTCAGTATTATTTACGCTTCAGCTGAAGCCGCTGTGGACAATTAAGCGTTTCCATAATTCACTAAAAGCAGAATATTCGTTATGTAACAGAACTTTGGCGGCGCTTATTCTTGACGAAAAGTTTGGACTGGACTGAAGTAAGCTTTTCGTTCGCTTGCAAAAGATACTTTATACTTACGCAGGATGAATTAATAAAATGCCTGCGAACTATCGGTTTCAGGATCAAGCAAATAAACTGTATTCCTCAAATTCTCTGCTTACCTTGCCTAATGTAAGCTTGAGTCCTATGTCATGGATTGAGACAAGATGAAAGCAATTACGCAGCTCCCCTGTTAAATCTTCTCTTATTGTGAGAAGAAAGCGGCTCCTTTATACAGTCATGCAATTTTTTAAAGCACTTTTACTTGCGATTTCATCTACGATTTCGTGACAATTTGACCAAAAACGTAGTGTGGAATATCAAACTAGCGAGGACGTTTTCCTGTAATTTCCAGGAGATTTAGTACGATTCATTTCGTCAACCACTCTTCACCAAGAAATATCCAGCAAGTCGCACTGAAATCGTCGCTTGTTTTAAACTAAAACCTCTTAAATGGTTTCATGGTCAGCTTTTGTGGAGTTTTGCATTTAACGGCCTTACTACCCAACGACCTCTGTACGAGTTTTGTTCCTAAATTTCGTATTTTACGAGCACACGGGTTTCTAACACGTTCTCAAAATTGGCTGTTTTTTCGACAGCTTCTTTCCAACCGCTCTGCAAATATCAGCTAGAACTTGTCCGTAAGTTTCTTTTGTTTTCGATGGTTTAAATAAGTTCTCAGAAGAAACATAACCAGTCGTACCCGGCTGAGAAGCTGCCGTTACAAATTTAATTTTAAAATCACAGTGGAAAATTCTGCATTGATCCCTTGGGTGTGTTTCGATGCCTCGGTTTGTTTTCACGGAAGTCAACTTGTGTTAACATGGTTATCTGTTATTGGCTTATTTGTTAATAAGACGTCAATCAGCGTGTGTCAAGTCAACCATTAAAAGGTGGGCGTTTTTCAAAAATAGGGGGTCTTCTTGCAAGCGTTCCCTCAGTCTCTTGCGCCAACTTTCGCGCGGCCAGTTTGCGGAAAATCGTTTCGAAGCTCTTCTGTCGAACACGAACGCTTGCTACGCAGGCTATTTCTGATGGTGGAGCCAATATTCATACAATTTAACCTTTGGATTAATATAAGATTCAAGTCTTCAAAGTATCGCTCTCCTCGCCTGTGCTTCCTTGTTCACATCTAGTCATCCGGAGAAATCCTTGACTATTGCTACGTCATAGCCTCGTTTGCATACACAAAAACAAAGATGGCGGATTTCAATTTAATATTGCCCATTTTTGAAGCGTTATTGTTGGCTATTTAAACACATAAGCCCAAATGAGTGGTCAAGTATGACAATGCAGGTAAAGCACTTATGATTCAGAGAAACTTTTTCTGGGCCGTACTTTCTCTTTAATTCACACTGCCGGAAGTCAATGGCTTCAATCTAAGTATCTGATAATTATTATACCTACCTACCAGCTCATTGAATAAATTTGTGTTTACATAAAGGTCTATAGCACTTGAAGCTTATAGAAGGCAGCTTCCAGAGGTTACTGAGGTAAACAACTTTGAAGGACTGTTGCCAGGCAGTATTGTGGCAGTTAATTAGCTGGCAATTCCATTTTACATTAAAATGGATCCATGCATCTGTAACAGTACAGTAAGTTGGAAAAGTCTCTTTAAGTGTCATTCAGTTGAATATTTTGGAAGATTCGTGACAATTGTTACTGGTCAAGTAGTCTTTAGTTCAACTCATTATGTACCATTCTCTTTGTTAATCATTTGATCAAGCGAGGTGAGAATGCACTAGTTTCAAAGATGTTTTCATGTATATAGTAGTAACATGGTGAAATGTATTAGTTATTACATGTTTTACAAACCAATGTACATGTAGTTTAATCCTTGGATGTTTCTAGGTCATTTTGTATTGATGCAGGCATTTAAATGGGAATTTCCATGGACATACTCATCACACGGTAAAATTATAAGATTATAAGTAGTTTTGATCCAGGCATGTACATGTACATGGAAATTTCCATGGATTTACCAGTGGCATGGTAAAATTACAAGACTGTACATGTAAGTGTTTTCATCTAGCCTTGTACATGGAAATTTCCAAGGATTTGCAAGTAGTATGGTAAAGCAGTTTTTTATCTAGTTCTGTAAATGATAATTTACATGGTTTACCAGTGACGTCATAAAACTACAAGATTACAATTTCACGTTTTGGTCTTGCCTGGTACATGGAAATTTCCATGAACTTGGTAAAATTAAAGATACAGTAAGTAGTTTTGACGCGGCCATGTACGTGGAAATTTCCGTGGATTTACCAGGGGCATAGTAAGATTGCAAGATTATCAATAGTTTTATCCTAGTCATGTACATGGAAATTTCCATGCATTTACTAGTCATATACCTGTAGTAAGATTGTAAGGTTATAGGGAGGTTTGATCCAACCTTGTACATGGAAATGTCCATGGATTTACAATTGGAGAGATAAAGTTACAAGAATATAAATGGTTTTTTTCCAAGCTTATAAATGGAAATTTTCATGTTTCATTTACAATAATGGCATGGTGAAATTATGAGAAAATAAGTGTTTTTGTTCCAGGCCTATACATGTAAATTTCCATTGTCCATTTACAATAATGGAATTGTGAAATTTCAAGTATATAAGTGGCTTTGCTCCAGTCTTATACATGGAAAATCCCATGGATTTACAATTGGCATGGTGAGATTACAAGAATATTAATTTGTGGGGGTACTGGCGGTTGGATGTCAATGACATCGTGACTGCTTGCATCGTTTGAAGGTGTCACGCCAACGTCTGTATAGCGATTTGGAGTGCGTTCACGTTTCTGTTGCATTTGGTCAACGTGTCTTTTCCAATGTTGATCTCCGACGAGCACTTTATAAGAAACAGGACCAGTGTTCTCTGTGATGGTGCCATCTAGCCATTTCGGTTCTCCTCGGAAGTTCTTGTTCTTGTTCTTGTTCTCCTAAAGCCACTAGCGTGAACTCTCGTTCCTTGCTTGTCTTGTTGTGTCTGGCTTTCTGATTGGTTTGCCTGTCAAAAACCTTTCGACCGAGGTCGGGGCGTATCAAATCTAGCCTCGTCCGTAATCTGCGATTCAAAAATAAATCAGGTGGTGTTTGACCGGTAGTGCAAAGTCGATATGCACTCGTTGCCACGGCATCTTTGGCCAACCTCACGGGTGTAAGGGAGCCATCTGGGGCTTGTTACGTGACTTCTGGCACTTGTCACATTTCTGAACAATTGCGGCTATACTTTTTGCGAGGTTAGGGTACCAGGCATGAAGTCGCGCGAGTGACTTCAATCGGACAATTCCTGGATGCCCTGTGTGTAATTCATACATCACACGTTCGCGAAGATGAGTAGGAATTAAAAGTAATTCCTACTCGAATTCCCCATAGTAAACAACCATCCCCGGGCAACCATCTTCGACTGTAATTTCGTGACGTTTGTGGAACTACGGCATGATTTCCGGTGTCATTTGCTTATTCGGCCAACCTGTCATCACGAATTGTGGTACTCTTGATAAGATCGGATCTGTTCGCGTCGCCTTGCGAACTTGATCGGCATTGATTGGCAAGGATTCAATCTGCCTCGAATTGATCAGTCTGACGTCATCAACTCATTCGTTGGGCTTGTCGCCGTGTATTGGCAAACGGGATAAGCAATCGGCGTTTGCGTGTTTTGCCGTCGAACGCTACTCGATATCATATTGATACGCAGCGAACAATAATGCCCACCTTTGTAATCGTGCGGCTGCAAGAGTCGGAATTCCACTTTTCGGTCCCAGCAACGTGGTCAATGGTTTGTGGTCCGTGCACGTGACTAAAAGAAACTTCCTTCACTCCGAAAATTATGCTGAATACTTCCTTTTCGATCTGCGCGTAATTACGTTCTCTTTTGGATAATGTGAGCGAAGCAAAGGCAATCGGTCGCTCTTCTCCAGACGGCAATACATGGACCATGAAATTCGTCCTTCAAAGCTAGAGCTGTATTTTTTCAGAAGCACTACTCTGAACCTTTTAAGAAACTATCTATCTGATAGAAGACAGGTTATTGTATTGGACAACATCAATTTTGAAATTAACTACATACGGTGTGGGGTCCCCCAGGGGTCAATACTTGGACCCTTATTATTGTTATCATACATCAACGACTTGCCCAACTGTAACTTTTTATCTGATGTAAGAATGTATGCTGACGATACTAACCTTACCTATGCATTAAAAGATCCTAAGTTGTTCTCATCTCTGACACCGCGCACCGGTGGCTCAGTTCGTTGAGCACCTGGCTGTCACGCGGCAGGTCGTGAGTTCAACTCCGGCCGGACCAACACTCAGGGTCTTTAAATAACTGAAGAGAAATTGCTGCCTTTGTAATTACATCTGCAAATGGTTAGACTCTCTAGTCTTCTCGCAAACTTGTCGCAAAGAGTAGGGCATGTAGTTCGCGGTGTTGTGGTCTGTCTTCTGTGGTGTATCATGGTTGGGAGGGTAAATGCTCGGAGATATTAGCTACACCAAGCTACTCTAAAAATCCGACGGTAAATAAAGATGTATTATATTATTATATTATTATATGACACGTGACTTAGGCAACCTTAAACAATGGCACGATTCTAAGCGCGTAAGTCTTAACGTTGTCAAAACTAAATGCTTGGCTTGATGGTCATCCAATAGAAAGAGTTTACTCATATAAATGTCTTGATATACAGGTGAATGAAACTCTATCTTGGGGTCCCCATATCTCTGAGGTTAACCAAAAGGTTTCAAAATTCCTTGCAGCTCTAAGAAGGCTTAGGCCACTATGCCCCCAACCCGTGCTCATAACAATCTACAAACTCTCATTTTACCACATGTTGATTATTGTAGTGCTGCCTGGAGTGGCATCGGTAGTGGCTTAAGTAAAAAGAGTCTCCGCTTACGAGCCAGAAGGCTCATCAGGCCGGCGCTTATCTCCGGTTTCTGTAGCATGAAGCGACTAGGAGTATTTGTACTCCCCCCTGGATGGGATGCTAGTCCATCGCATGGTTACCCCCAGCATTTCGCCGGTACCAATTTATACACCTGGGTGGAGAGAGACACCGTGAGAGTTAAGTGTCTTGCCCAAGAACACAACACAATGTCCCCTGCCAGGCCCCGAACCCGGACCACTCGATCCGGAGTCGAGCGCACTAACCATGAGGCCACCGCGCCTCCCACAGTGGCTTAAGTAATAAACTCGAAAAATTACAAAACAGAGCTGACTGGAATGAAAGATCCTCTCACATTCTTTCGGACCTAAACTGGACGAGCCTCGCTGACAGAAGTTCCAAACAAATCAAAACCCTTATGTTCAAAACAGTAAACGATCTAATGCCTGAGCATATATTCGAAAGATTCGCGAATACTAATACTATCCATACATACAATCTACGTGACTTAGAGCTAAATCTGTTTATCCCAAGACCGAACTCAGAAGCTCTTAAAAATAGTTTCTGTTACAGGGGTGCCATTTCTGTAAACAGTTTACCTAGCGAGGCAAAGCAGGCCACTAGTTTAAATAATTTTCTTGTATTAGTTAAGTAATTATTCGTTTACTTTTTTAATCGTTATAATGTTAAATTCGACAATGGATTAGGTTATGCTGTAAGACGTTTTAAGTAAATTTAAGTTGTAAGTAAATTACATTTTTAGCATTTAGGTAAATTAGATTTTCAATTATAGTCTGTTATTCTAGTACTTTTATGTAGTTGTAAAACACGGCTCCATGGGAGAGCACTTCTTACTGAAATGGACTCCGTGATGAACTAAAGTTTTGATTTGATTTGAAAACTTCGATCTGAAACAGCTGCGAACATACCACCTGGTTTCAATTAAAATAAAAGTTCTTCTACTTATTACTCAATTTCGTTCCTTCTTTATAGCAAAGTTA
>NC_090893.1:32896213-32906213 GCF_036669925.1 Montipora capricornis
TAAAACAGAAAATAGATGAGGTTCTTAATTCCAGTAAGCCAGAATACAACCCTTCTTTAACCCAAGAGGATATATTTCGAGATCTTTATATTACCAAAGAACAATATGAGTGGGCTTTGTCAATATCTCCTGATTCTGACTATGACCTCCATCTCTCATTGCTGGTATAAAGGGATTTGCGGCCAATGTAGATTTTTACAACCAGCTAGCCTTCAACCATTACAATTGCATTACATATGTATGTTCATATTTTACTAAAGATGAAACTGAATGCTGTCAAGCTATTATGAATGCTGCAAAAGAAGCGAAAAGAGCAAATCTAAACATCAAAGATGGACTAAGAAAAATTGGTGCTGCATTCCTTTCTACTAGAGAAGTAAGCTCACAAGAATGTGTTTATAGATGTATGCCTGAGCTGTGGTTAAGGAAGATATTTCCAAAAACTGTTTTTGTAAGCACAGAATTACCAAACAAAAGAATAAGAGTAGCAAAGAATCAGCAAGAACTTGATGAATTAGATGATGATAGTACAGAGATCTATAAGCCCAATATTGGTGAACGTTATATCATAAGACCAAACAACATACCATCAGTCAATAACATGTATATAGCTGAGTTTGCTGCTTATTATTACAAGGACTACAAAACTGATATATCTGAAACAATAGATGCTCAACCAGAAGTTCTCACTGATGACATCATTGCACAGTTAAATGTGAGTACAAATGATGATACACCCTCCCTTCCAAAAAATATAAGGTTGATGAATGGGAAAGAAGTCATGAACTGCAGGAAAGTTAAAGCTGTAATAAGATACCACATTCCAAACAAGACAAAGGAACCGGAAAGATATTACCACCACCTTCTTTTTCTTTACCATCCATGGAGACTTACATGTCTAAATTCTATGAACCTGATTTTCAAGCTGTAGTGGAACATAATAGAAACGTATTTCAACCAGATTCTGATGCGGTTACTGAAGCACTTAAAATGTTGAGAAACAATGACCTCAGTACACTGCACTCATATGATGCCATAAATGATCAAGAAAATGAAGATTTACGATCAGAAATACAAGACGACTCAAATGATAAAGAGTCATTCAATAAACGGCCATCAGAACATCTTGGTTCACAAAATAGTCCAGATGGACAATCCCCTGGATGTTCAATAACAGCCTACAATCAACCAATATAAATATCTGATGACTACCTTCGAGAATCAGTCAGATCATTGAATGCTCAGCAACGTGATGCATACAACATAGTACTGTCTTGGTGTAGAAACAAAGTTAAAAAACATAAACAGCTTGAAAAAAGTTGACATAAAGCCAATCTATTTGCTCGTAACAGGAGGTGCAGGTGCTGGCAAATCACACCTCATTAAAACAATATATCATACTACTAGAAAGGCTTTCAGACATGGAATAACCAATTCTGAAAAACCAACTGTGCTGTTAATGGCTCCAACAGGTGCAGCTGCTATTAATATTAATGGTACTACAATACATACTGCTTTAGCCATACCAAATGATTCTGGTCAAAACCTCCCACCCATGTCGGACCAAAAGCGAACACAAATAAGAATGGCACTGTCAGACTTGAAACTAATAATCATTGATGAAATCTTTATGGTATCCAACATTACTCTATTACACATTCACCAAAGACTGAAAGAATTATTTGCCACACCAAACAATCAGCTGTTTGCAGGACTTAGTATTATTGTTTTGGGTGACTTATATCAACTTCCACCCATCCGTAGCAAGCCTGTATTTGATTAATATAAAAATAATGTT
Source organism: Montipora capricornis (assembly GCF_036669925.1). Classification (NCBI taxonomy): domain Eukaryota; kingdom Metazoa; phylum Cnidaria; class Anthozoa; order Scleractinia; family Acroporidae; genus Montipora; species Montipora capricornis. The sequence continues at coordinate 32,898,012 of NC_090893.1, forward strand.
CACAATTTGTATCATCCTTGGTCAGCTTTTCGAATGATAGAGTTAACTGAAATCATGAGACAAAAAGATGACCAACCCTTCGCACAATTATTAAATAGATTCAGAACTGCTGCACAAACAAAAGATGACCTTGAATACATTCAGTCAAGGACTGTAAGTCCAGCATTGCATATTTTTGCTGAAAATGCTCCTGTGGATCAACATAACAATGTTCATCTTGAGTGTCTTAGTGCTCCCTCACACCGACTGAAAGCCACAGATCATTATCCACCAAATGTTACAAAACAAGACATTGAAAACGTATTAACGAGAGGAGGATCAGAAACAGGTGTACTCGACTTTGAAATATTAGTAAAAGAAAATTCTAGGGTGATGCTAACTACAAATATAGACATAAATGATAGACTTATCAAAGGCCAAATGGGTACTATAAAGAAAATAGCCAAACCATCTGTGATTTATATAAAGCAAAATGGTGCTGTACCAACTGAACCAGTTCTAGCTAGAATAAAGGTTAGACCAGGAAAACCGTCTTCACCGGAGATACAAAGACTACAATTCTCTCTCACATTAACATGGGCGTGCACAGTACACAAAGTTCAGGGATTAACACTAAATGAGATTGTAGTTAGCTTTGACCTCAATAGGCAAACCCATTTCAACTATGGGCAGATTTATGTAGCCTTGAGCCGAGCAACATCTTTACAAGGATTGCATGTGATTGGACATATAAAAAACAAACATGTAAGGGCTAATCCAAAAGTAGAAGCAGAGTATCACAGAATGCGACAAATGGAAAATACTTGTTCCAATTCCTCCACTATAGATGCTAATCTCAGCCTTAAAATATGTCTTTTAAAATATACGTTCCCTGAGAAAACATAGTATTCATATCAAACATGACGTAAATCTCACAAATTATGATATCTTAGCCCTTACAGAAACTCAACTTTTACCTCGCCACTCAGATAATGCTATCAAAAACATTCTACAACCTTATGAACTCCATAGACAAGATCACCCTTCTGATAAGCATTCAAGTTTAGGTATTTGCACCAAAAACAACATACGGATATTAGAGAAAGAGTATATTCCTGCTATAAATGGGTTGATGTTTGTTACTGGGTTGCCTTATAAGGCAAACCCAGTCGAGGTCTGCGTTTAGTTTGTTTGTTTTCTTTTTTTTCTTTTTTTTTTTTTTCTTTTTTTTTTTTTTTTTTTCCGTGTCGGTAAAAGTCTTGCCTGTCACTCCCCTGGTAAGTGGTGTCTTTGTGTATAGAGCCTTCTGCGCGTATTTTCTTAGGATCGAGAGGGTAGTGGAACTGCGTAGATTTCTCAGGTGGACACAGTAGAATCATTAACTTAGCGTGCAATGGCGTCGAAAGTCATGCAACGCGAATGGCGTTTTAGTGGATCCTTAAACAAAATATACCCTTATGGAGCTCAATAATGGAAAGTCAGTTGGATAAACTAGGCATGAATCTCAAAAGCGACGAGTACTGGACTTCCACAACAATCTATCGCCCGTCGAGACGAAATCAAAGTGAGCAGTATTTACTTGAAGTACATGGTAATTTGACACAATTGAGTTTCTTCGCCTCTAAGAGCAAATATGTTGTTTGTTTCAATAAAATTTTCGCTGGAAAAGGATTCTGTGGTATTTTCTGCCTTTGTGAATTATAAGATCATGTTGTGTATTGAATTTTCGAGCTTAAGGTTGAAATGTGATATGGGAGAAGTTTTTTAGTATTGCTCTGTAAGCAGGAAGGGTTCACAGGCCTGTTGGAAGCGTGCTTGAGTTTCAACAAAATGAGCCCCAAAATCAGTGAAAACTTGTGACGCAGATGAATAATAAAGTAGCTGCTATTTCCAAAATGATGGAATTACCTGGTGATAAATAACATCGTACGTGTCTTGGAGAGTAAATTTTGACTTTGCATAAACAAGAGTTGGGCGATTGTGATCTTTGTTTTGACTTCGCTCATTTCATTGTCAAACTTTATAACACTTGACAGAAAAAGAAACTTACAAAAACCCGGTATCTTGCCATCATTTGACACAGATGCTTCACTGTTTGGCGAGTAAACATGCCGCGGTAACTTAATCACGGCGCCCGCTGAATTCCGGCCATGTCACTTTCGATTTTGCAATTTACTTGAACGTAGCAAAAATCTCCCAAAATGTTTGTCGCTGATCGTAACTTTTTATATTCTATAGATCGTTTTCACGTGACGTCATCACCTTCCAAAATCTAAAACTAAAGATCCACCAAAGTTTTTATCCTCATCAGGCATAAGAGGCGGCATATCTATATGTGTTGACAATTTCACAGCTCAATAGCGTGCTTCGTTTGGAAACCAGAGCATTTTGAATTTCCGGATTATGTAGGTGCGTGACACAAAGCTACGATCAAGTTTGTTGAAAAATATATACTTATCTCATGATTTTGAGCCCTTTTAGAAGTTAGAGCATTAGGAAAAGTGCTTATGTAAATGCATGTTTTTTCAGTAGTGATAATCAGTCGCCTAGATAGCCAAAGTCAGTTCCAGATGTTTACACTATTTTCCGGCCTGCGAAACATTTCGACGAATATCTGAAGTTTGGGGAAACGCAGAGGCCTAAAACTTGGACAAGTGTCTTATTTCTTTATCTTCTATAAGATAACAATTTCTTAGCGTTTTGCACTGGATAGTTTTTGATTTATTTTTTTTATTGCGTGACAGTGAAAACGATCTATATTCAAGGTTCAAAATTAATGTTGTTTTCATGTCGTAAATATTTTATTCTCGATCGACCGTCCGGGAAACTTCCTTCTGCTCTTTCTGAAAACTGTGTATCAATATTTATTTGCTTTTTCATCAATATTTGTTTTGCATAAAGCACGCTAACAGAATCTGTACCTTGCTGAGTTCGCATTTGTGAGCGTTAATAGTATTTTCGGTCAGATGTTTCTGTTTTTTATGAGGGGTTTATTGTTTTGGTCTCCCATCCCAACACTAACCCCGCGAAACAGGGCTTGACTTCAGTGAAGTTTAGTATTACAAAGTTTTCGGATGCTCATAGGGCACACTTGTGGTGAAAAGAAGTTGTGAGGGAACTTGAAAATTATCAACATGTCAGCCCAGAAGCCAATGTTTCTCGCTTCTCTTTTATTTGTTATTCTTCAGAGACTGGAATGCTGTATTTCAATACCACACAATTCAGTGCCTTCTGATTTTCTGTAGCACGTAACACAGGCAAGCCAGTGTATGCTTCACAGAAGCATCTAGTTATATTCAATTCTATGACTAAAAAAAAAACGTCATTTCCCAACAGTATTTAGAAGGATTGAGATACGTTTTTTATTTTTGTTTTATTTTATTTATTATTATTATTTATTATTATTATTTATTTATTTATTTATTTATTTATTTATTTATTTATTTATTTTTATTATTTTTTTTTGAGACACGTTCTTGATCATTTTACAATTGAAATTGTTTTAGGTGACTTTAACATCAAGTTTTTCCATGAAAATAAATCCTTACCACTTCGTGACTTCATGACTTCCTACTGTTATTTTCAAGTCGTAGAAAGTGCTACATTTTTGTCAGCTGGAAGTCTGTTGGATCATGTCTATGTAAAACAAGCAACACTAGATACAACAGAAAGCACAGTCTTCATGTGTGTTAATTATTCTGACCACGATGCAGTTAAGATAAGTATTTATCATCCTTAAGCCATTTCTATATGCATGTATATTTTCTCAATTGCTTAGCTCACATTTTACTAAAGACGTTTTCCAAACATTACGTACCAAACATATATCCTATATGTTTGGATCAAGGGTGCTCAGGCGCCATCTTGAACAGCCTGCATCAACAGGTAAGTTCAAACAAATTTTTTTTTATCGAAACAAACAAACTTTATTTTTTTTTCTACACAGCACAGCAACTATGGGTATTTCATAATCTCTTTATTTAGATACCTTCGATCCCAATTAACAACAATTACAAATCGGCGGAGACACAAGAACTGACTCCATACCTTCTCCATACCACCCATGAATGAGTCAGCGCGGAGAGAGCTACCACCAGCTGACCGACAATCAACATTCAGAGAAATGGACAAAGACACAAAGGTCTAAAGTTCAAGACGAGTTACCGTATCAAGGTGTTTCCTTTGTGGTATTAAAATTATGAGTAGTGCAATCACAACTTTGATCCTAAAAGATCACACCTATTCTGACGCCATCACATAAAAAGCTTCCGATCCATGTCCTTCTGTTAGTGCTCATATATGCTTCCGGCTGTTGACCGAAGTTATATAACGGCGTGGTAAAAGTTGAGGAAAGCGTGACACTTAGTTAACGTGACCTGTCGAACTATAAGTAGATCAGTGATTCGCCTGATGCGAATCGGAAGTAAATTTGTATTGTTGCTCAATCACACGTGTAAATATGCTGTTTACTCGCTGCATACACAGATAACGTATTACATCGTGGAAACTAGTCCTTTCTTCTACTAGAATTTCATGTGGGACTCTAAACGCCTAGTTCCTCAGGATTTATGTATGTATCCATATGTAAGTAAGGTGCTATACTCACATACGAATTAGAAAGTTTACTAGGACGGAAACGTCCTACGTATACTCCATCACATATTTAATCACGTTTAGCTTGCTACCATTATGTATATAAGCACTTTGATTTAAATATTAAAGCACAATGTAATCAAGTCTTGTAAGGCCGTAAGTTAGATAACTCATTGGGTTAATTACGTTACCTTCGTTAAATAAAGAATGTTGTATTGTATTGTATTGTATTGTATTGTTTTCAAGTCTAATATATTCAATCGGCGTCAAAATTGTTGAGACACTCTTATCCTTTAGAGTCGATTTCAAGCTCGGCGGCGCAAATGGCCCCCTCCCCCGCACCCCCGGGACAATGTTGTGTTTTTCTGTTTTCTACGAGCCTTGTCGACAGCGGTACAACATTGATTAGGGTGGGGGAGGGAGGGGTATCCCGGAAACGTACTTTCTGGACAAGTTTCCTTTGCAAACAATGAATGTGTCGTTGCCAGTGTGCTCTGTTGGCAAATGTCTCAACTAATTTTGTCGCCGATTGTTGGACTCTGTGTGAGTCGGTAACCCCCGAAGACCAACCAAGTCTAACTACAGCAAGCAGCGTCGACACGTGTATCAGGGTATTCCAGAGGAATGGCGTACAGCGCAAGCAAATTGCCCTCAAAGAGAAAATCCGAAACCGTCATAGGATATGTTCACAATTTGTCATACATGTCCAATACTCTGACATAATGAGATTCCTCAAAACTGTTACTATTTTTTTAAGGGTTAAGGTTGGGAGACACTTTGTGATGTCTATTGTGAAGTGTCATAAATCTCATTATGTCGGAGTATTGGACAACCCTCCAATTTGTCGCCGATCAAGAAGAACAAATCTCGCACGCTCGACTACAAGTCGCTCACGCTGCAAACATCAACAACTGAACATCGTGAGGCCCTCCTGTATTCAACGCGAAAAAGTAAGCTCTTAGAAGAAACTTTGGAAGCCAGAACACCAGTGACACTGCAGAATATTGCATACACCGCGGACGACAAAAAAAATGTCATCAACGACATGATATTCGTCACCACTCCAAAGCTGAGCGAGTACAGCTTCCAATATAATGCCGACTTGCCACAGCACGTAGACACAACACCAGTCCCTATCATCGACGTACTTAATAAACAAAGTCAGTGGGACACTGTTACCATAAGAGCAAAGATAACACAGATAAAGGACACGACAATCGTTGGATCAAAGACAACACTGCAAGCATACCATTGGACATCTGGGAAAACAATATCGACAAGTTCGCACTTGGGTCTGCCTACATCGTAGCTCCTGTGCAAGTGCGTGTATGGTCAGGTAGTAAAAAACTCAGCACTGTTGTGAAAACTACGGTAACCGAGATCAGCGACGAGATCTTTACAGACATCTCTCTGGTGACGAGCGACCTAGATGACAACAGTGATCCCGACTTGGCAACAATCACGATCAAAGAGATCCTTCGAGTCCAGAGCAGCGAAAAATTTCTAAAATGTCTAAAATGTAACCGTAAGGTACAAGGAGATTGCAATCCTCGGATTGTAAGCTGCAAAAGATGTGGAAGGATGAGAGCTGACAGATGTAAATACGGTTTAACTGTAAAGGTCGAAGTGAAACTCAGTGATGATGATGAGCTTTACATTAAATTCGGCGATGAATCACTTGCCAAAATTCTCCATGACGAAGTCTTATCAATGAATGAGGACTCTATCACTGAACAATTGTTGTTTGTTGAAGATATCACAGCTACTTACAATATAAATTATCATACAGTTGAAAACGTTCTATAAATTCCTGATACAGTATCGCATCGTTAATGTTAAGCTTACTGTTTGTAAGGAGAACTTGAAAGATTACATAGTATGCCATATAGGATCTGGACAATATTCGGAGCTGGAAAGATTATATAGTTTGATCTGGACAATATTCAGAGCTTGAAGGATTTTATAGTTTTCAAGACACGTTCAAATTTTTAAGAAAACTCGTTATTATAATAAAAATATTGATGGCAATAATGACTATTTGCTTCCTTATAAAATCGGCGCTGCTTACACCATGAATCCCGCGCTCATACTTTCCTTCTAAAAATGACGTTTATCCCATATATTAATGATAGGAAATCATTCTTTTTTTCCTCGTACAATTTAAAAAAAAATTACTTCAAGTTATACTCGAAACCATAAGATATCCTAATACATATTACGGAAATGATTAACATTGGAGAAAAGGAATGCTTTCGTACTTCTCTGCTCTGCTCTACTCTACTACACGTACATGCCGCATAGTAGACAAAGTGAATTAAATATACGTTGGGGAAAAATGAGAAGAAAGGGGAAAAGACAAGAGGCAACTTACTTTTCCCTCTCCTCTCTTTTTCTCCTTTTGCTAATATGAAAGACAGGCACATAAAAATCTGGTATCACTTTCTTCGCCCTCCGTCTATTACACTTTGAAACCTCTACCCCTGCAGCAGGCTGTGTTCGCGGATATACCTTTCGATTTTCTAGAACGAAGCCCGAGTTCACGCAGTTATGCGTCTAGTTAGAACTAAATTAAACTAATCTATGTACGATGATATAACGATATAATCGCGTGACTGCAGTTTAGGGTGTGCTAACCAATGATTACGGATTACGGATTATCTAACAAATAAGGTAGTCATAAAATAGGCACAAACACTAGAACAGTCTTGCCAAGTTCCCCAGCAATAAAACACAAGGTACCGAGTACAACAAACGCCATAACTGATCAATGAATGAAGGGTTCGGGTTTCTTTTATTCGAATCCAAGATGTCCCTTAAGAGCTCTCGCTTCCTTCAAAGTTCCTTAATAATTGTTTTTTAGTGAGTTCCACCATAGGCGAAGGACAGATCCCTATCATTCGAAAATAACAAAACTGGAGACTAACAAAAATTTGAAACAAAAAAAGAAAAAATCTAAAAAAGACACACCTGAATACGAATATAGCAACATATATAGAACACCTAACTTTCTTTTATTAACTGGATGAACCTGTTATAAAGAAAGCATATCAGTGGGAGATCTACTCATAGTAAAAGCAAACGAACCAAGGGGATCCAAGCCGTCTCAAATTTTTCAATAGCCACATACAACTAACAAGCACTAATATAACAGCTATGGTAAGGATTCTCATGATACACAAGCCATCAGTCAAAAAGCTCTAGTCGCGCACGGAATCATTCGGGACAATGCACGGTCCAATCCTCAGTGGACATTGGAGGGGCATTGGTGTAACCAGTTTGCTGATGCCCTCTAACGACCGTAGTAGTGTAATAAATCTAGTTGTTGTTTTACTTTGACCGTCCCCTTTGCCTTTTACGAACGTAAACAAAGAATATTGTCAGGTTCGTTCCGATGTCTTTTGCGGAGAGGTTTACGACTTACCAAAAAAATAGGTCCGCAATGCGTACTTGGGGTCTTATGCTTAGCTTAATTCTAATCAGCCCTTACAGAATTTGGTACTACGGTCTCACTTTTACCATGCGTGATTGGTTCAAAATTTGCCATAACAATGCAGCAGTGAAATGAGTTCCTTAAGTATGCTTCAAATTTCAGACCTGTTCAGAATTTTACATCGATGACTTGCCACTAAA
>NC_090893.1:32908713-32913713 GCF_036669925.1 Montipora capricornis
TTGTAGCACATCATTTGTGCAAACCAAAACATCACCTCATTACACGACTTGTAATGTCCAACAACTTGTTTTAATGTTGGCAAGTAAAACACATTTAAGTAAAACATCATAAGCATCGTATTCCAAAATCGCCCTCGCACACCTGAAAATGCATCCTTGACTTTCACAAAATTGTTGTGACAGCCACAGGCTCCCCAAGCTGAAAATACGTGGTGTATGCAACAGTTTGTGTATATAGAGAATTGTATGGGAAAATCATCGATCGTAAAAAAATTGTGTAAATAACTATCTCATTTGAAATAAAGTTTTCCTACCTCAAATGTGTGACCAACTTGTCTCTTTTGGCGAGTTTCGAGCCATTCTGACGCCGTTTAGTGAAGTCATCCGGAAGGCCGTTGCTGAAATAATGGGAAGGCCGGTGACTCCATCCATCGCTGGCCAGACCTCACTCCACAAATCGTTTTCTCCTCAACAGGAAAAGTCCCGAATCGCAATAAAAACAACAGTTCCATAAAGCCCAATAAATTTCACTCCAAATACGTGCGTTTCGGCGGCCGAAAGACTCGTGAAGAACGAAAACTTTGCCTTAAAATTCACCTCTTCGGCTTTCCTGAGAGGCTTGTGACCGGGTAGTCAACAACGGAAACTCGCAAGATGGTTTCAGCCTCAACTCTGATTGGTCCATTTGAATTTGACCGCGCGCTGGCAACAAGACCGTTGTTGACTTGTGAGTACTGGGCAGTCAACAACGGTCGTGTTGCCAGCGCGCGGTCAAATTCAAATGGACCAATCAGAGTTGAGGCTGAAACCATCTTGCGAGTTTCCGTTGTTGACTACCCGGTCACAAGCCTTTGAGGAAAGCCGAAGAGGTGAATTTTAAGGCAAAGTTTTCGTTCTTCACGAGTCTTTCGGCCGCCGAAACACACGTATTTGGAGTGAAATTTATTGGGCTTTATGGAACTGTTGTTTTTATTGCGATTCGGGACTTTTCCTGTTGAGGAGAAAACGATTTATGGAGTGAGGTCTGGCCAGCGATGGATGGAGTCACCGGCCTTCCCATTATTTCAGCAACGGCCTTCCGGATGACTTCACTAAACGGCGTCAGAATGGCTCGAAACTCGCCAAAAGAGACAAGTTGGTCACACATTTGAGGTAGGAAAACTTTATTTCAAATGAGATAGTTATTTACACAATTTTTTTACGATCGATGATTTTCCCATACAATTCTCTATATACACAAACTGTTGCATACACCACGTATTTTCAGCTTGGGGAGCCTGTGTGACAGCCGATCCTTGACCGGTATTGTTCGATTGTTGTTCCCATGCTGGCGGCTAGTAGCAGACAACAGTAAGAGTACGAAATACTATTCTATGAGAGTGCAAAACTATTATTCAATGTCACTATTTTTTAGAGTACAATAACTCTTTCAGTTTGGGATGTAACCCACACTGACATTTCAAGCCGATAAATACTGGTTTGTGATAGCTTGTGAGATACTTGTGAGGTATGTGGTGCGCAACGGATTTCGAGCCAATGAATGTGGGCTTGCGAAAGCGTCTTAGCTTCAGTGCAATCCTCACTAAACACAAGCCGAGTCTAAATATGTTGGCTTGCGAGAGTAAACAACTCCCGTATCGATTCCACTCAGCGACGTCACCTGGATGAAATAACAAAGAACAAACAAGACAGGCTAGGATAGTTAATTTACGAAATGAAAGAAAGAAAACCAATCTGAAACAGCACGACAGATCAATTTTGAAACACAAATAACTTACCTTACAACTAATTTGTGACGGAAAACTCTTCAAATTTTTCCCAAAACAGGGAAAACGACCGCAGATTTATTTGCAAACAACGAACGCTAGAAGCAATGGCCGACACGTGAAAACAATGACCTCGCAATTACTAGTACCCAGTCTACAAGCCAGACTGTCACGTGTGTTCTCGTCCTCAAAGTGACAAACTGACAAGATCTGCCTCTGACTTAGGAGTCTTTATGCATAATGCATAACACCCCAAAAATTGGAGAGTCCCCTGCTTTTTAAAAGTACCCATTTCGTCATTTGGTAATTTGCCCACTACAGAGAATAGTTATAAATTAGAAAGACTTGTGTCTGACATATCAAAATAAAGAAAGTTAACAAAAAACTTCATACCAACGACAGTCAACCGATATACCGTTGGTTGAGTTGGCCGCTAAACACCGTGAACACAGTGCCATCATTGATATGAATTCCTTTTGTTAATTTTCCTTCATCAAAAGGTCATATACGATAACGTGATGACGTAATGCTACCTTAAACGTCTGAGACTGTTCTTGCAGTAATCTTCGACAAGACCCTCCTCATAGCGGAAAAACATGTGGAAGAGAGCAGCTGTCTTCTTCTTCATTCTGTCTCTTGGTTCTGCTTCCCAAGGCAAGTTGACACTTTGCTTCTATCTGTGTCTCGAACTTTTAGAAATGGTTTTCAAATTCAAACTTTCCACTTAAGTAATGGGAACGTTGATTTCTTATGACGTGTTAAAGCTGATTTTATCGAAATGCCATATTCTCGTTCTCGCTCAGGTTTTAGCAAATCGAAGGGAAAATCATCGAAAGCACTTTCAAATGATGTTTTAATTCCAGGATGTCGCCTAGCAATGTTTTTGAGCAATTGGAGTCGAACCTTATTCCCATATCAATCTGCGAAACAGTCTTCTTATCCGATAACGTAACTCCTTCGATTGAGACTGATAGATATCTTAGGTTTCGGGGACTCAAATGTCCTTTCACTTTATGCAGACCAGGTAAACATGTGTTTTACGAAGGCGTATTAGTTACCCATCAACAAAGACACCAGTAATAAAAATAATTAGGATCAAGATGCACGTCAACAACGAAAGTGACTCGGTAGCGGGATTATTTCCCAAAACATTTGAAAAGCAACTTCAGGAAATGCCTCGGGTTAAAATGAAAGTTACTTAATGACTATTTGTTTATTTTCGAGAGTACACTTGAAAGAAAAACCAAAACAACAACACAAAAACAAACATGTATATACACAAGGTATTTGCAATTTTCGAAACCGAAATTAAGCAGGGGCACCGCACGAGATTACGACAGAATAGCTCCGTATAGAGGAGACGTAATAAAGTCTATGTCTGTCTATGTCTACGAGCAATTAATCGTGACCAATTCAAGGTTTGATGAGTACAAAGGTCTGTTGAAATAATTTTGTACGAGGTTACAGAACCTTTGAATGTCCTACATCAACTTTCTACATAAACGAGTATGATTGTGGGAGTACAAAAACCTCAAAGACCTGCTCCAAAGATGAGATCTACAGAGAAGTAGCTTTACAGATAGGTTTATGTTCTGCAATCAAGCCATATCAACTTGTCCGTAAAATTACCATTGTGCTCTACGCAATCTAGTCTGGGCCTCTGGAAAGGAGAGGGAAGCCGAGAGCGTGGCCGAGAACGTGCATCCCTTTCGGGTCACGCCATAAAAGATAAGAATTTCCGCTTGACCGTGTATTTACGTCGAGATGCCCAAATGTGATGACAGACATTTAGCACATTAAAGAAGAGCGTGCGTGTTTTTTTCCCTATCGCGAATGACAGGTTTTACATTAAGCCGATATTATTTCAACAAAAGAAACAACCTAACCTGAGCCCAGCAAAGAGCCTTAATTGTTTTCACTTTTTTTGGTTTTCCAAATTGATACGAGAACAAGCAGCATAACATAGGCCTAACAAAAACATTACAAGAGCCTGAAAAGCACCTTTTTTAACGCTCACACGACTTTTATGTAAGGCTCGTGTCATGCTTAATGGTAACGCTGATAGTAAGTGTCGTGTGAGGCTGCTATTAGCCTTTAAATTCAGGCCTAATTAAGGCTCCTGTCAGGCCTAAAGTTTTCGTACGGGATGACGCTTTTGTATGGGACAAAGTCATACTGGAGATTGACAAGTTTGCTTAGATCCAGTAACTTCAATACATGTAGTTCTACATGTACATGGTAGTTTGACACCAAATAAAACAGTCGAATGTAACAGTCGAAACAGAGACTGCTGTATTCTATGGAAGAGGAGCATTAAAACAGCTGCTTCGAGGGAGAGGGAGATTGAAATAGTTTGCTTGAACAGATTCATCGTACTACATTAAAGTGATTGGACTGTTATATTACAGAGTTTGTAGAAAATAATAGCCGCTCAAAAACCGTTGGAGTTTTCTAAATTAAACAACAACTTAACCTTTGGGTTTCCTCATGTTTATAATCGCTCATTTCATCCCTCCAAAGAGCAATAGCTTTGTAAAAAGAATATCCATCTCCTCTGACAACGACTTCTCTCCCGTTGAGGAAATATATTTCCAGAAACCTGTCGGAAATTGTGCGGAGTATTTTCAGTATTTGTTGCCTTTGTTGTAGTTAACACAATTTTAGCTTTTGTTTTGATTACAAACAATGTGATTTGAGAAAATGTTGAGTGCAGTCGCGTGACAGACAACGCGCGGGAATCTGACAGCCTTGAACTTTGGACCCTTTAGTTGAAACCAAAACCAATGATTGACAGTGATAAAAAAGAGACATTAGAACACGAGGAAAAATAGAGTGGGATTTTGTAATCTTAAGCGAGGGAGAGTTTTCGGTGATCAATAAAGTAGAACACAAGTGAGAGATTTCGAGGCAATGAAAGGTATAGACTACGAAGAGACTAACACATACCGTGCATTTTACCCTTTCGATACACCCATCCGAAAAATTGGTTTTTGCCCTGAGCGGGACTCGAACCCACGTCTCCCTGATTACTAGTCGGGCATGCTAAGCCACTACACCATCAAGGCCACCACGCTGGCAACGCAGCAGATTAATGGGGCGACTTTAGCAACGTGGGGGTTCCAAGGGCCCAACTTTTCTTCACTTGAGTGTATATCTTTGCCTCTATAACCCCAGACAGGGCTTAGAACACAAGTGAGAGATTTCGAGGCAATGAAAGGTATAGACTACGAAGAG
>NC_090893.1:32918713-32928713 GCF_036669925.1 Montipora capricornis
ATGGAGACGAGTGAATTTCTGAGAAGTCTGAAACGCCTAGTAGCTAGAAAAGGAAGGCCGGAGAAAATCTACTCGGATAACGCCAAAACATTCACCGCCACAGCGAGCTGGTTAAAGCAAGTCCAGAAAGATAAACGAGTTCACCATTACCTGTCGACTGAAAACATCAAGTGGCAATTCAATTTGAGCCGCACTCCATGGTGGGGCGGTCAGTTTGAACGGTTGGTTGGCTTGGTGAAGCGGGCTCTAAGCAAAACCATTGGACATGGTCGCCTTAGCTGGAATGAACTTGAAGACGTTCTTCTAGACGGTAAGGTGACGGGAAAGGGTTCACTTTGGCAGTTGGTGACGTCGTCATCATCCATTCAGAAGATAGAAGCAGAGGGAAGGGGCCACTGGGAATAATTGAGGCGCTGTACACTGGCCGGGATGGAGTAATTCGAGGAGCTAAACTGCGAGCCGGAGGTGGCCATATCGAGAGACGAGTAAACCATCTCTATCCCCGGAACTGATGTGCGATCGGACGCCTTTGACTTCCCAGGACCAGCTGAACCCAAACCTGATGACCTGCCCGTGATGCAGCAGTCGCAGCGAGTGTGCGAATACATGATATAGCAAATGATGAACATGCCGATTGAAACTTGAGTAATTTTGAAAATTCGAAGTGATTCTATGTGGAGTTTGAGCATCAAAGTTTAAATTAAATTTACTAGTGAAAAGATACAGGTTTAACATATGTCTTCTAAATGTAGACATATGTGGAGAGGATGTCGGAAATTGTGCGGAGTATTTTTGTTATTTGTTGCCTTTGTTGTAGTTAACACAATTTTAGCTTTTGTTTTGATTATAAACAATGTGATTTGAGAAAATGTTGAGTGCAGTCGCGTGACAAACAATGCGCGGGAATCTGATAGCCTTGAACTTTGGAACCTTCAGTTGAAACCAAAACCAATGATTGACAGTGATAAAAAAGAGGCATTAGAACACGAGGAAAAATAGAGTGGGATTTTGTAATCTTAAGCGAGGGAGAGTTTTCGGTGATCAATAAAGTAGATGAAATCAGGATACCATGTTAAATGTGTAAATGTTAATCTTGTTAAATGTTGGTTAAATGAAATGAAGAACTGATTTCTTCGATTCGATTGTGATTCGGGAATACGCGGAGAAAAAAAAAAAAGAAAAAAGCAGCGCACAGCGTTTGATCAGAGAAGATCATGATCAGTCAAAATTGATGAAAGAATATTTATGAAAGTCAAGTACACTACCGCACGACTGATATTCGCGTTGTTTTATCAGTCGTGCACTAGTCTACTTGACTTTCATAAATATTTTTCAAGCATTGGTCCAAATAACATGGCGACAAAAACGCCGGGGAAAAATTTTCAGGCCGGCAAAAGAATGGCACATTTATTTTCGAATCATCATGGCACGTTAAAGAGAAGTGAGCGGGCGGATGGAAAAGCTCTGGAAAAGGTAACTGATCAAGTAGTGGCCGAAAGTTTGGAAAACTCGTGGACGAACCGTTGCGTAAATTTAATGGGGCTGTTTTTTAAAAATGTTTTTTATTACCCTACGAACTTAACTTCAAAATGAATGCATGTTTTTGAAGTTCTTTTCCTTTACATTCGTGAACATAGAGCAGTATTTTCGTCCTCGTCCGCTTGAATAGTGAGGACCGGTGTGGACAACCAGCAATAAAATGTTCACAAAAACCACTCTCCAGAAGATGAGCATGACGGTAATGGAGAGATATTATACAAAACACTAACGAAATGAAGATGGTGCCTGCTTAAAACTTCGTTGCTTTGCTCGAGAAAGTTTCTTTTTTTGGGGGGGTAATATAAGAACTTTTTTCATCCCTCCAACAATCGATCCTCTCTTGGGTTCCAGTCCTTCTCCGACATGTCATGCAAAAACGTGACAAACGAAATTCACTAAGAGCTTTGCAAAATCAAATGGATTTTACTCGTTTAGATCATCGGTGAACCCTATTTTTTTAATCATGAATCACTTACTTTACTTAATATCTGCAAAATATGATGAAATGAAAAACCAAAAAAAATCCCACCGTAAGAAGTTATCTTTTTATAACATTTTCTTTCCTCGTGCCATCGAATTCCGGTAGTCGCTGTGGTTGCAACGGATAGAGCTTACGGAAACGCTCGTCGAGGATGAATTTTACTGTTTACGACATCCCTAGCCGGCATGCAATTATCTAAAAATCCCACGGCCTAAAAATCTATTCACGGAAACTTTCGATCTAACACTGAGTTTATTTTTATGATTTTCGATGGATGAGCAGACGAGGCTACATCTCGCTATTATGACCGATTCTTAGAAATTAAGGCATTTTTCCACTGACATTTTCCCGAAACAAAGTCGGTGACCCCCAATTTCTTTTTCCTTTTTAGAGTAAGTACTTTCTGACCTAACTCTAGGCGAGAAATAAAGAAAATCTCACCGTAGGAAGATTTTGGCGCGAACGTCCTTAAGTTGTCTCTAAAACCTCAAAATTTTATGATTCACGTTGTCATGGGTGCCGCACGTGCAGCACAATTATTTTTTCCTCTTTTAACCAATCATATTCTTGTTTTTTGGTGTTGTTGTAGCCGTAGCCGTCGTCGTTTCTTAAACTCCCTTTTTTTTTTGTTCCACAGTGCATCCTGTCTGTACTGGGACATTAAATGCAGAAAATGGTGTCTTCCAGTCACCAAATTATCCTTATAGTTATCCGAATGACCAGCACTGTTCCTGGAGTATCACGGTTAAAGAATCTCAGAAGGTATTCTTGATGTTCTCGAGTTTCAGTGTACAAGATAAAAACAACACCGATGCAGTTTTTGTTTACGACGGGGGAAATACCAGTGCGAAAATGTTGGGCGTGTATTACGGAGGTCATCTGCCCCCAAAGGAAGGACTCTTCTCTTCGTCAAACCAGATGCTTGTGATATTCATATCGGATAGCAATACCTCCTTCTCTGGTTTTCAGGCTTTGTATCACGCTGTTCATTGTTTTGGTAAGTAGATTTGATATCGCTGGTGAGGGACCAGCGGTAATATCCAGGCCTAATGATGATCAAGATTTGTGTCGGATAAACAAAATAAACGAGAGAAGGTAAAAAAAAAATTGAGAGATTGAAATGAAATTGTTCTCTCCTCTATGACTGCATTTAATGGAGAAGTTTTGCTACTAAGTATTATATGTTAACTCCCGTGAATTATTAATCGATGGAGACTCGGGGATACACGGACGGGAGTACTCGCACTCGGATTTTTTTCCTAGTATCAAACAATGATAATAAGTGATGAAATTTCATGATTAATCGATGGTGACTCGGGGATACTCGGATGGGGGTACTTGCACTCGGGTTTTTTCCTATAGTATCCGGTATTTCAACTCTGCTTTCCTGTTCTGTTGCATCACTGATCAGTTCAAGTTAATTCTAGTTAACTCTAAAAACGGCATTCCTAAATATAGATTGATGTTTAACGGAGCGAAAAGACTAATTT
Source organism: Montipora capricornis (assembly GCF_036669925.1). NCBI lineage: Eukaryota > Metazoa > Cnidaria > Anthozoa > Scleractinia > Acroporidae > Montipora > Montipora capricornis. Next base: position 32,922,224 of record NC_090893.1, read on the forward strand.
TATTTGACGAGGCTAAAATCCAAGATCGGTCACATCCCTAGGCATCTCTCAAAATATGTGAAAGCTGTATTCAATGCTTGATCATCTAAAATATCTTTAGAGCTCTTTAAAAAGCCATACTTCATGGCGGTCTTAGCTGTTTCAAAAGGTAGCCTGCTCTGACGTCATTTGTCCAGTAAAGTCAATAGCCCTTACGCGTAATGACGTTTAACTAGCTGATTTCACCACCAAGCCTCAAATTCGAAAATCAAATGCGAAAAATCAATACGCTATGCTAAAATTAAAAAGTCTAAAACGTTGCGAGAAGAGGATTGAGGGAGTCTTAAGTGAATATTCTGCAAAAGGACATAGAAAACAGAAAAAGAGAGGACACAGAAACAATCAAAATTCTAAGAAAGTTAAATGAAAAAAACAAGAGAGTCGTGCATCCAAACAATGTGTCAACTCAACAAATACGCTGGTAAGTTGTTATTCTCCAAATATTTAACACTTACTCGAATTGGACATTCAGGTGATTCCTTGGTAATAGAAGTTGTCGTAAGATTTTCTCGATTGTTCCCTACATTATGGTGACTCGAAATGTGCAATTAAAAAAATAGGTCACCGAGCTCGTTTGAGAGATATAACTTGCTCAAGTTACTCATTTAATTAGTGCGACCTCATCTACCAATGACAAGTCTATGCCATCGATTCACTCTACGTTTTACAGGAACAGGAAGCACAGCTTTGACGTAATTATTGAAATAACAAAACAGGTGTATTATATTGTTCAAAAGGAATAATTTAATGTCTGTTTTATGGCACATGCAGGCAAACATCTTGAAAAGGCACTGACTACAAATATTCCTCGGCTGCATGATCTCGAGGAGACAATTTTGTGTCCACGAGTGATGGCACCGAGTACTTTTTTAATCCCTGTAACTTTTTCTCTGACGTAAATTTTCACAGCACAAAGAGGAGAAGTAAGAGAGTAAAATTATGCCAAAAAAAAGATAGGTCACCAACCTGGTTTAGGAGAAAACAGAAATCAAACCAAGCTCGACCCACACAACAACACGCCTCCCCGATAGCGCGGTTTCACCTTCACTTTCGCACTGCAATGACACTTTAGCATCATCAAGAATATAACACGACTTTTTGTTTTGCGAGAGTCTAAAAAGTTTCTTCTTTTGTTCTTTACTACTGTGCTCTGAAAACGGCCATTCTTCTTTCTAGCGAGCTTTCCCGCACGAAAGGTCGGCATTGTGAAATGTTTTTGTGCACGTTCGATATATCAATATTCACACATGGCTACGAAATTCAAACATTGTTTTGTTGACAAATAACCGTTGAAACTTGTGAGACAAAGAAGACAAAACTGAACCGTGAAATTTGACCATAAAGCCTCTTAGCCATGCCTGAGTACGAACGTGGCCAATATCGTTCCCACAGCCTCCGTTACCCTTGTCCAGCGGAACGGGCGCGGGAGGCTCTGGGAACGAGCAAAAAACCGAAACCAGAAACTCTTGTTCCGGTTGAGTAACTGCGCGTGCGTGAGGGGAGACGGTTAGAAATCAACAAAACACTAGAGATCACCTTGTCATGAAAGCGCTTACTTTTCACTCGCCAGACAATACGCATGAGTATAATTACATCTCCTGATACAATCGAGACATTTAAACTGCGGAAAATAAGAAACTAACGAGAAACATTTAATCAATCAAGACAGATTTCACTATCTGGTGTCATGCAAGTGACAATTGCTGTATCTACAAAAACAAAAACGTTACGGAACTGGCAAGTTGTAAAACGATTTATTTTTAGATAATCTTCAACGTCTTATAGATAAAAATCCAAAAGAAATCACGATTTTTGAGTTTAGAATTTGAAAAATGAAAATGGCAGGAAATAAAACCGTTTTTCAACAGCCAATCAAATATGGCCAGGAGCCCATCACCCGGAGCGTGCAACTTCCATATAGCGTCTGTGAAACGGCGTTTTCACAAGTAAGGTTATTTTTAGATACGCCTTTCCCGCGAATTAGTTTTCAAAAGCCAATCAGATGCGGCGCATAATTAATAACAGTTTATTATTAATTATGTACCGCTTCTGATTGGCTTTTGAAAACTAATTCGCGGGAAAGGCGTATCTAAAAATAACCTTACTTGTGAAAACGCCGTTGCACGAAAAAATAGGAAAATAGGTAAGTTGCGCGCTCCGGGTGATGGGCTCCTGATATGGCCTGTTTTCGGACTCTGGGAACGAGACTGGAACGTGGCCTACGTATTGTTATGCGCAGAACAGGATGCGCAGTGCAATACTAGGGAATCACCTTCATTTAAAATACAACGTCCATTGCTAAAGTGCGTTTTTGGGAGGCAAAACAAGCAAAAACTAAAACAAAAAACAAAAACAAAAACAGAGTAAGCCGTGTGCTTTTTTCAACACACAGACATTGGACTGGACTTACTGGCCTCTAGTTTATCTTCTGTGTACTCTATGACTGAAAACTGCTCTCCCTCGACCGCTGAAGAACTTGTGCTTTTTCCTCTTCCTTCGGGCATTTTTGGTTTCGCGATATATTGCTGCTGATTTCTCCGATTCTCGTGCTCGTAAGCGTAAGCGGCTTCCTTGAAAATCTCTTGAGGAAATCTTTAGTTAAATTAAACATGGAAAATCTTGTGTTTCCTCGCTTCGGTCAGGTTTTTGCTTCGTAAAAGGAGACAATGTTTTTGAAAACGTAAAGTTTCTAATTTCTGACTCGCGTCAGCGATAGCCTTTCAGGCACAAGTGCAATTCCACGCTAAATACCCTCTTCTCCTCAATAGCCAATCAGACCGCGAGGTTTCCTGTGGCTATGTGTTTCTACAAAATATGTGATACTTTTCTGTCTGAAGTTTTGCAAATATGGTCGGAAATTAGCTTCAATGGTAACATCACTTCCAACAAGCAGTTTTGGTCAATGAATCTGTGGCACAATTCTCTAATTACAGTTGGAAATAGTCCAATTTATTATAAAACGTGGGCTACGAAATTAGTACATGAAGTTAGACACTTGGTAAGAGTTTTCTTTCCTTAGGCCCGTTTTAAACGTCGCATTTATCATGTGCTGAATCTAATGCAAATGAGCGAAAACAAAAGATTTTTGTCATTTGCATTAGATTCGGCCCATGTGAAATGCGATGTTTAAAACGAGCCTTGGGTGAGTTTAGGGAGAGCTTCAATGACACGTTTGCGGAGAAATTCTTTCACACCCATAAGCCAAGTAAACTTGTGTATAACAAACTCATCAATTTAATACAGACTAGCCTCAGCGGAAGCCAAAACAAATGGATCGTAGATTGCAACCTGGAATTCCCTGAGTCGATAAACTGGGATGCGGTTCATGAAACCCCTTGGTGTTGTGCAAAGGCGTCCATACTTATTGTCTTCCAGTTAATTTAAACTTCATCATAGAAGATTAGCAACAAACGTCTACCTTCACAAAATTGGGCTAAAAAATGATGACATTTGCACTTTCTGTAGCAATGATAAAGAATCCTTAGCTCACTTATTCTGGCACTGCAGAGAGAGTTATTCTTTCTGAGGAACATTTCAAGACCTAGTCACAAGGAATCAAGTAACAACAAAGAAAACGAAATATTACATAGAATTAGTGTTAGGACTAAAAAAGAATGTCTTCTCCCACTTACAACATTACTTCTACTTTCTCGTGGCTAGGTATTTGATATGGAAATGCATATGTAAAATAAATGAGATAATACCAAGTATAAACAATTTTCCTATTTCCAATTTTCCATTTTTGCGATATGGAATACGATAAAAAGAAAAAAACCTACACCTCCTAAAACTGAGAGTCTCGGGACAATTTCCGACGTATTATCTAGTCTGGTTTGACGTAGAACGAATGCTTGGAAGCTAGGCACTTGACATGTATTCCACATTGTGAAAAGTACTTATCTATTTGAAAGTATTTTAATGTACGTAGGGTAAAAAAAAAATTAAAAAGAAAAAAGAAAAATGAAAATCAAACTTGGAAATTTTGGATTGAGCTAAATCCTAAAGACACAAACTTGTAAAGGAAACCCACGGGCGAGTACAAGTATAGGCCACTTCGGAAAATAAGAAAATGCTCTGTTTGTCCCCCCACAACAATACCTTTTAAATCTTTGAAATTATAATCTTTTTATTATTATTGTTACTTTCTCGTCATGGTAAATTATTGTGGTACAAAACTTGTCGAGAACACAACAGTGCCTCCACTTTTTTATAGGACATTTTTTTGCTCACCCTCTTTTTTTTTTCCTAATACGAAGATCCCCTTGGAATGGAAAACGGTGCCATATCTGATCTCCAGTTAAGTGCCTCATCACAGTGGGATAACAATCATGCCCCGAACTTAGCCAGGTTAAACATCAAAGAAAAGTGGCCAAAGCGCGGAGCTTGGAGTTCTCGTACTAACAATGGCAATCAATGGCTTCAAGTGGACCTTAATGACATCACCACAATAACACGTATAGCGACTCAAGGACGAAATGTGAGAGGTTCTTCTCCTAGTCAGTGGGTGACGAGGTATAAGTTACGATTCAGCATTGACGGTGTCATTTTCCAAGATTACAAACAATCAGAAAACAGTTCAGCAAAGGTAAATGATCTATTTTGTACTTTTTAACGTAAATTTGCAAGTCGTTTGCTACGCGAAAATGCGAAGCGAAATACTGCAGTGACTCTGGTAATATATTTTTTGCAGTCGGAAAATGCGTAATATTTCTCTGTTTTATCATTATTATTATTTTTTTTTTCCCGTGTCGGAAAAAAAGTCCTGCCTGTCATTCCCCTCATTGCTAAATGGTGTTTTTGTGCATAGAGTCTTCTTTGCGTATTTAATTAGGCTTAAGGGGGTCGGAGGTGATACGTAGATTTCTCTGGTGTACACAGAAGAACATTTATTTAACATGCAATGGCGTCGAAAGTTATTGTAACGCGAATGGCGTTTTAGTGCATCTTTAAATAAAATCGTACCTTATGGAACGCACAAATGGATCGTCAATTGAATAAACCAGACAGGCGGTGAAAAAATAAATATCAGGAATCTTAACAGCGACGAGTAATGGACTTCGACAACAATCTTTCGCCCGTTGAGCCGAAATCAAATTGAGCTGTATTTCTAATATTCTACCAAGTGTGGTGCTATGTACAACACTGAAACCAAATGGAAAATTGTCTGGTAACTTATGGGTTCAACAAAGACAGAGAAGGAATCGAACACCTTAAGTGAATCTGTGATCTCTGTTGTCTGGCTATTTGTATTTATTTGTACTCAACTCTGCACAGTCTTCTGGTAACAATTCGAAATTTCACCAATTCTTGTTAACCTTTAATGGCGTCGAAAGTCATTGTAACGCGAATGGCGTTTTAGTGGATGTTTGAGCTCACGAATGGAACGTCGATTCGATGAACAAGACAGGTGGTTAAAAATAAATATGTGGAATGTTTGAAGCGATGAGGAATGGTCTTTGACAACAATTTCATTTTTCGCCGTTGGATATCAAGTGAGCTTCGTTCCTAATATTTTACTAACTTGGTGTTATATACAACACTGAAACCAAATAACAATTTTCTTTATGGATTTAACAAACATTGAAGGAATCGAACGCCTTGAATGCATTACAGTGTTTACTGAAGTCGCATCTAAGTTGTCTGCAATAATTATCTGGAAAAACGAATTCGAAGTCAGACACTGGTTAGCAAAAGTATGAACTCCTCTCTTACCTTTGAAAACGTTCAGGCCAAATTTTCTGGTCCTCTTTGTATTTTGTAGCACAGCATCATCTTGTATTCTCAATATTTCCGATTCAGAAATGCTGGCGAGTTTTACGCCGGCCATTTTGTTTTGTTTAAGTCACGCATTATTCACTCCGTAGGGAGTGAATAATGCTCAACTAATCCTGAGATAGCGAACCAATCAGGTTGCTTGAAACGCCAAGATCACTGAATGAGTATATACTAATAAAATTTAGTTCCCAGTGGAGTGACAGGTTATTGTTTTTGCCATCCAACATGGCCTCCGTGACGTCAGATGCAAACCATCAATAACTCTCAAAAAAGAAACGACAGATCTCAATTTACAAAACATGTTTCGACATTCTCATGTCATCTTCAGTTGCAAATGAGCTTTTAACGGTTGTACATTTGTATTTGTATTAAGGTACGTTACAAAATAACGCGTCAGTACCTGCATACAATTTGGATATGAAATACGAACTGCACAGAAACCAAAAATAGCGCGCATAGCAATAACAAGTTGTACGCAAGTTTTGACGCGTTATTTTGTAACGTACCTTAATATAAATTCAAACGTACAACCTTTAAACGCTCATTTGCAATTGAAGATGACATGAGAATGTCGAAACATGTTTTGCAAATTGAAAACTGTCGTTTCTTTCTTGAGAGTTATCGTTACTCTGCTGTCTTTACGTCCGTTGGGAATCCATCAATAGCAGTGAAAACA
>NC_090893.1:32948713-32951213 GCF_036669925.1 Montipora capricornis
TACTGGATCTGAGTATGATTTCAAAATTTGGAAAGTAAAATTATTGTTAAAGAGTATGCCTACACCTACACTGGCATTAGAAAAACTGCCAAAGATAGCGGAATACCCCCATTCTGAAGACCACAATGTTTCTTTGTCTTTAGTGCAATGAACTTCTTGCAGAAAGTAGATTGCATATGCTTTCATTTTCAACCACCGAAAGATTTCACGCCTTTTCGTGGTATTGGAGAGACCCCTCGCATTCAGAGAACATATTACTAAGTCATCTGTGAATATGACGGTTCTAATTGAGAGGTGTTAACAGTCAACCTGCCTGCGGGGAAGAGGATTAAATATGCGAAAATAAAGAACGCACCTTGAAAAACCGAAAGGTAATTAAAACTTGTATCTAGTGAAATGGACTTCACAACATGGAGAACTAACACAAACACACACGTACAACTAAACAAAGCAGAAATAAAAAGTCCTCTGGCTGGGATATACATAGTAATGTTTGTTCAAAGGTTGATTGAATGTGAATCAAAAGGAAAAGGCAGCATTGCAGACTGTGCAGTATTTCTAGTCACTTGAGAAGATATTCCACGCATCCTCAATTAAAATATAGTCACTTGACGGTCAAGTTTGTGAGTAAATTTTACTGTCTATTTTGAAGTCAGAATGACTTCTTCATGTTGGTATGTACAGTTGTCAATATTTTGCAATGTAATATATTTTTCATGCCAGCAAAAGCAATGTTTAGGTTCAAGGTTGTAGACATGTCTCCGTTCCTGGTTGGAGTTTTAAAAATCAACAATCTTAGGCTTTTGTACATGCATTGTTAGTCAGTTAGTTGAAGAGAATAGTACCATTTCAAAACTTGTATGTTCTGGTCACTCTACAGAAAGCCTTTGTCAGTGAGGTAAGAGGATGGCATTATTTTGGGGGTAGGATGGGAAGTAAACATTCTCAGGATAATAATATAAATAAGTACTGATATCCAGGGCGTTACTAAACACAGGAACGGAATGGAATGGAATGGGACCGAATATACCGGAATAAACCGGAATATGATAAAACAAGGAGAAATGACTCGGAAATAAAGCCGAATGACTCCGGAATGAGCCGGCATGAACAAAAATGGTACCGGAATGTACCGGAACGAAACGGAATGACAACAAAATAAGGCAGATTATTAATAAAAATATTGTCAATAAGGGTAGCAGAAGTAGAGCGGACACGTGTTGGTTTGTCAATTGCAGGAGTAAGATAGAACTTTGAAGGGACGATAAAAAGTCGTGGCTATAGTTGGATGACTCGCATTTTAGAAGGTCATTGTTGAAATCACACATAATTACATTGTCTTTCCCAGAAGACGTGAATTTTTTAATACTCTCGTCGAAATCCAATTGAAAGCGCTCAGATGAGTTATGTTGTCTTTACAATATTCCACAAATAAAATTTTTCTTATTCTCAGCTCACAATGCATGAAAGGCTTCATTAGAGATCTTTTCTAAAATGCGATAGTTAATCGACTCATCAATAAACAATCCTACACCCCCAAACGACAGAGGTGTTGGAACGTATTCAAAGGAGTACCCAGGTATTTTTGCCGTACACATCTGGAAATTAGCATTAGTGACTTTTGTTTCCGTAGCTCCGATGATATTGAAATGAAATCTAATTCCTGCAGAAAATGAGTTTGAAGATTTTCAAGATTACTATTTAGACTAACTACGTTGTTGTGAAAAACAGAAAAACTAGTGTCAGTTTCAGCTTCCGAAAGTTTGGTTTTTTGCCTTGTTACAGCCCGTACTCGTTCTGGAAGAATGATAAAGAAGCCTGAGAGACTGGACTTATGAAAAGTTATACTAAACCCACCCTAGTGTTTAGGACTTAGTGTCATGTGGCTTTCATTATTGTTCTCGCTCTTGTTATCGTCGTAGCATCTCACTCGTATACATCCCTTTTGTAAATCGATGTGTAGCCGAGTCTAGTGGATTAAAGTTGTGTTACGCTTAAGTGTCTCGTCGTAAATCCTAACATGGTCCTTCGCAGCCGGAGTCAAGGAGATATTTCAGCAGTAAATTTGTAATTCCTCGCAAGGTCATCAGTTGCAACCACATGGACACCTGTTCCTCAAGCAAAAAAAAAGCTTGGAAAAAAGGGATTGCCGACTACTGGAAACAGAAAAGTCTTAGTGGAAAGGTTAGTGAACGCTCACCATGATTCGAAGTCAGATGTTATTGCACCAGAATTAAAGGAAGGTTCGAATTTAGCCGAGGCTTCGAAAGAACCTCTTCAAGTGAAAAGTGAAGTTGAAATTCAGGAGGTTAGTTCGATTAGACGTAAATCGAGAGCCTTGCAAATGGATATGGATGCGTTGATTCAGGATATTTTGTATCTAAGTCAAAATGCAAGCAACAAAATCAAAGTACAGTTGAGAATTGAAAGGCTAATTGTGTACCGTGAGAATTATCTTCAACTGAGAAATGAACTAATCACGCTAGTTGCAGAGGATATG
>NC_090893.1:32956213-32966213 GCF_036669925.1 Montipora capricornis
TTCCATCGCCTGTCTTGTTCAGTATCCAATTGACTTGCCAGTATTGAGCTTCATAAGAGTATATTTTGATCAAAGATCCACTAAAACGCCATTCGCGTTACATGACTTTCGACGCCATTGCCTGTTAGGTTTATCATTCTACTGTGCCCACCAGAGAAATCTACGCATTTCCACTACCATCTCTATCCTAAGAAAATGCGAGCAGAAGGCTCTATGCACAAAGATACCACTTAGCAGGGGAGTGACAGGCAAGACTTTTACCAACACGGAAAAAAATAAAACGGAGAAATCTACCAATTTTCCGAATGGGATTGCCATGGGGCAACCCAGTAATTAACAATATCAATGGGTGAAAAATTGCAAAACATATCCGTTAAATGGAGAAAGAATATCACAACTATTTAACTTAATTTAATTTAATTTAAGAGCTTATAAGGCGCAGGTATCTATATAAAATATATTCAAATGCGCCATCCTAATAGTAATAATAATGATAACTAATAATAAGAATAATAACAATAGTAATAATAATAATAATAATAATAATAATAATAATAATAAAATTATGATATATAGAATAAAAAGCTTATGGCTCAAATTAAGAAACAGTCTAAGCTAAATTTGCCCTTTCAAAAAGGTGTCTTCAACTTTGCCTTAAAAGTGCCAATAGAAGAGGATTCCCTGATAAGTCTCGGCATAGACTACGAGCAGTCCCTTTGTTTTCTTATAGTCCGTCGAGAGCGGAGCGAAAAAAACAGGCCGCGCGAAACTTGGCCGCGCGAAAGCTGGTTTCGCGCGGCCAAGTTTCGCGCGGCCTGTTTTTTTCGCTCCGCTCTCGACGGACTATAAGAAAACGAAGGGACTGCTCGTAGTCTAGTCTCGGCAGAGCATTCCATAACTTAGGTGCGGCGAACACAAAGGCCCGTTCACCAAGAGTAGCCTTGGGCTTAATATTTGGTTAACTAAGCAAGGTACTGTCGTTAGAACTTCTTAAGTTATATTTAGACACAGGGTTAGGAAAAATTAAAACACTTAAATACGAAGGTGCTAGGCCCCTAAAAATCTTAAAAACAATCAACAGAATTTTAAATTCAATTCTTAACTTTACAGGGAACCAATGTAAGTCCACTAATAAAGGCGTAATGTGACAATATTTACTTGCATTACATATAAATCTAGCACACATGTTCTGCACACGTTGTAGCTTGTTGAGGTGATACTCTGGCAGACCATATAAAAGGCTGTTACACTAATCGATTCTACTTGAAATAAAAACATGAAACAAAGTCTTAGTGTTGTTTTTAGATAGATACTTTCTTATGCGTGTCAGATTATACAAAAACTAAAAAGCAGAGTTACATGTTTTTAAAATATGGATTGCCATCGGCATCTTCGAGCCAAACCATGAGCCCAAATTCCTTGCAGACAACACAGGAGTGATAGTTGCAGCCCCGACACGAAGGGTATTGATGGACACTTAATCTAGTTGCCTCGATGTGCCAATGATTATGAATTCAGTTTTATCATCGTTAAGTTTCAATTTGTCGTTCAGCACCCAGTCTCGGATGTCCTCAATACACCTTTCAACCCTAGCCAAGGTGGCCTCTTGATTTGCAATATTATTAGGACAAAAGAATAAATAAAGTTGGCTATCGTCAGAATAGCAATGGATCTCTAAATTACGTTTATCTACAATTTCAAATATCTTGCTAGCATAGAAAACAAACAGCAAAGGCCCAAGGCACGAGCCTTGAGGTACGCCGCATTCCAAATCGAACTTCATTGAGAGTGTGCCGTCAATGGAAACTTGCTGAGTTTTGCCACTTACCTATGATGCAATCCAGGATAGTGCCGTATCCTGAACTCCAAATGCAGACGTAAGCCTCTCAAGTAAGATACCATGATCAATGGTATCGAAAGCTGCGCTCAAATCCAACAGAACCAACAAGGTGACATGCTGACCGTTCATGTTTAACAAAATGTCATTTTTTACTTTCAAGAGAGCGGATTTCGTGCTGTCTAACTTAAGATATGTTGATTGTAACATGGGAAATAAGTTATTCGTGCTGATGCTGAAGTTATTTGGCTACCGCACTCTCAGCCAGTTTAGAGATGTATTGCAAATTGCTCACAGGACAATACTTTTTTAATATTGGTTCTAAGCCATCTTTCTTAGTAGAGGAGAAACCAGGGCATTTTTCCACGCTGATGGAAAGACACCATATCCAAGAGGATAGTTGATGATCTTGGTAATTACGGGAAGAAGGATATCCAAGCATTCCAAAACAAGTTTTGTAGGAATCGGATCCAAGGAACAAGTCTTCTTCTTGGATGTACGGATCACGTCGTGCACCTTCTCCTGAGATAATCAGTTTTGGTTCGCACGGTTCGCACGGTCAAGTCTCAGGGAAAACTGAGAGAAAGTCTTAGACAAAACGTCTGGGTGCCCTATAATCACTTCCCAGTGTGACAAACTGTTTGAAGGGAGAAACAACGAAATAAAGTTATGGCACCCGTGCTAGCTTTAAGTTCGTTTAAGTTCAAACGAAACGAAACTTTTTAAATATCCAAGATTGATGACTTAACATGACGATTTTACAATGAAACACAATCGACGTGGCGATAAAATGAAATAACACTCACCTATGTTGAATTCAGGGCATTCGAAGTAAAGAGATCGAGTTTTCGCGTATGGAACAGCGCGAAAAGCGGCTTAACAGCGGCTCTTCAAAAAGTGCAGGATGAGTAAGATATCCCTAGAAATGTCGATTTTTCACGGCTTCAAGCTAAATGGGTGGCGTCATGTCCCAGATTAGGAAGCGGGCTCCCTCGTTGTCGCCCGCAATTACTTCGTAGAAGTTCAATAATAAATAAGGAAAAGGTCCTGCAATTTACACTCATAGTATCAACATAATGATTACGACTTTTATTAAACCTGTTATTATATTAAAACAGTAGTGATATTAGTTAAACAAGGACTATACATGAAGTACTGGGCTTTGCTCCCATTGCAGCTCCATCGGATATTTTTTTCTCGACAATCCACAATTGATCTGATTTTACAGCAGTGAATAAGGATTTACTAGATCTAAGAACTGATTTCAAGATGGTAGGTCTTTTTTTTATTAGAGTTGTCACAGTTAATTCATCAATATTTACAGGTAAATAGTGTCAAATAAATAAGTAAGTAAGTAAACATAATTTTAGAAGAACATTCCCTTGTTGTCGATTGATTTTCCGTTGACTTCAGGTCCATACTCGACACTCTCTTCTTTCATTTTTACACGATCCGGTCTATGTTAAAGAAAAAGGTTGCATCGTAGATTACACTTCACATGATAAATTAACGTTGCGCTATGTCTAATGGTTTCATTTCATATCAGAATTATTCTCGAACTCTTACTGATACGGACTATGTTCTTTTTCTCAGGTATTCAGCGGAAATAAAGATAGAGATACCATCGTGTACCACGTGCTGAAGCCAGCGATAACTGCACGCTTCGTGAGGATATTGCCTGTGGCATGGAACTGGCACATATCAATGAGAATTGAACTATATGGATGTCTAGGTAATATTTGGGAGTTAGGAGCACTTGATTTACGATGGTTGTTGTTGTTGTCCCTGCATGTAAGACAGGAGAAGGGAAAGGTGTTTGATGGAAAATAATTTTATTATAGTTTAACGGGATTTTAAAGTGCCTATGAAGTGAAAAATATATTTTGCTTATTTTAAAGACCTTTCAAAATGATGAATAATGGTTTTTTTGTTTTTGGAATACATTTGTTCGTTCCAGAGATATTCAAGTCTTTGTTTAAAAAGCTAATGACGTCAAAATGGTAGCAAATGACAGTTTAAATAAAATGTTCTTTCTGTTTTCTGCGTCCAATCTTGTTTAGGTTGCAGTTCAGCTCTTGGGATGGAGAGAGGGGAAATCCACGATTCTCAGATAACAGCCTCGTCTCAGTGGAATGAGCCACAGGCAGGAAAAATGGCCAGGTTGCATAATTCTGGCACAATTTATAACTCATGGGCAACTCGCACTAATGATGCCAATCAATGGCTTCAAGTGGATCTCGGAAAATTTTCTACGTTTACAGGTGTAGCTACTCAAGGGGCGATGTCGGGAAGATATAGACAGTGGGTGACCAAGTACAGAATTCAGTACAGTGATAATGGGGTAAATTTTCATTTTTACAAGACGCAAAGGGACACTTCTCCCAAGGTAAGTCGCGAGTCTTTCCATCGATGACCGGGAAAAAGCTGATTTTCTTTTCCTTGCATAAGTTGACCTGGGCTCTATATTCAGTCCTGGCGGGTGTACGCGGGCTCTTTACTCAATTATTGAGCTAGACTAAAGCCGTGTTCACATTAGGTCTCGATTATGATCCAATTATAATCCAATTAAGTTTGGACTGTGTTAACATCAATTAATTACAGTAGGTGATTATAATTGAATTATAATTACTTAAAACAACCTCAAGGGGGTTGTTTCAAATAATTACAGTGCATAATTGACAAAGATAACAATACTGTAGTGTACTATTGTAGGTGGACGAACAAAATGAGTTAATGAGAGATCTTTGGTTTTCGTCCACCAACATGGCGACGATGACGTAACGTGAAAACCACCTGTACGTATTGATATGAGCAGACGAAATGTCTAATCGCTTTATGGATCAAAGATTTGGATTTGTCTTCTTGTATTCTCAGAAGCTATCCTTGACACTCTTCTCGCCTCAAGCATGGTGATGATAATCGTGGCAGCCGTGCGATACGGCGCCATTTTTTTCTTTGTATTTGAATTCTCACAGATGTGAACAGAAGAAAATTGAATGGAGTACGATTGCCTGGATTATACTTCAGTTGATCATAATCAATGTTGAGTGTGAACACGGCTTAAGCGTCGGCCTATCGAAAAGATTGCTTTCCTGCTCTGGAAGCAGAACTAAATCCAATAAAAATTTCCGACTCACAATCACGTGACCGATAAAATCTACCAGACGTGGTGATAATGTCGACATACTTCTGTTTACCTACGGATTGCTCTGAGTCGGAGATATCTAGGATCAGATTAAACATAACTACATATCATTTTACTGAAAGACCCCAATGGATTGCGCTATTTTTTTAAGAGGTTTTTTTATTTGCATCGCAACAATGTAACTCATGAAGAAAATGAGCACGAAAAAGATCAGGCTTTAAAAAAAAAGCTACGTTTTAGCAGAAATTCAAGGAAAAACATTGAAGTAGAGACAGGGGCAAGTTAATCGCCGCGGGGATCATGCAGAATTACATCTGGGAAGCTCTCCAGTTGTTCAATTTAGGCGCAAGAATTTTGAATAATGTAAGCAATCGCTTGTTTTCTTACATATATATAATATATATGGAGGGATGTGGGTTCAAATCCCGCTCAGGGCAAATTTTCTTTCAAACATTTATTCAGTTGAAAATATGATTATTTGGGGTGTGCACTGTCGGGGTTTCTCTCCTACACTCTCTATAAAATAAAATTAGCCTGTATCCTTCGAGGATCCTTCCTTGTCATCCGCTAAGTTGACTTCGGTCGTGCATCATGAATTTGATCCTAAGTTGGTTTTCAAGTGGAGTTATAGGCTCCCCTACCTTGTCACCTTGAAGGAAAATTTCCCGGGAGGCCCACGCCCTTGCCACGTAAATCACCTCTTCGATGGCTATGTTGCCAGCATGGTTGTCCTGGTAGTGTAGTGGTGATCACACCCGACTAGTAATGGAGGGACGTGGGTTTAAATCCTGCTCAGGGCAAATTTAATTTCTAACATTTCTACGTTTGTAGAAATAAAACAATGTTAAAGTACATCTTGAAAAGAGGGTTATAAGGAAAGGAAAAGAATTTTATTTAAGTGTGTAGTCGTTCTAGCGCTGGAGCACTAATTGGGGACACTGTAAACAGAAATTAACAATGAAAGCAAATCAAGTCAAATGTTGGTTTTTGGGGAGAGGGAAACCGAAGCACTCGGAGAAAACCTTACGATGCAGAGTAGAGAACCAACAAACTCACCCCACATATGACGCCGAGTCTGGGAATTGAATCGGGGCCTCATTAGTGGGAGGCCATTGCTCTCACCACTGCGCTATCCCCGCACCCCATGAGACCAACTCTATGCGAAAACTCCCGGTGGAAAAAAAATGTACAACTGCAAATTATTGAGACCATAAGATTGAAATCTTAAAGTTAAGGATTTGAATATGATTTAAATTTAAAATATTTTGCCACAGCTTTGACTTGAGTTGATAAAGGCTTTCAGACTCTACTCTCTCTCCATAACGGAAAGCTTTATAAACAAAGTTTATTCCTAGTTAAGAACATTATTACATTTCATAATCAAATGTGGGTCTTATTCACTTTTTGCCGGATCAAAAGCAAAGCAAACTGAAGAAATCACCAATCAAACGCTGTTGCGAAGGAAGAACATCCTTGTTTCTTGGTAATGCCACCTAATTATCATCATTGTTGCTCGTTATTTTTTTACTGTTTAGTTGTTTGATGGAAATAGCGACCCAGACAGTGTCAAATACAACAGATTGAATCCCTCATTTACAGCCCGCTACATCCGAGTGTTGCCTGTGACGTGGCAAAGACATATATCCATGAGGATAGAGCTTTATGGTTGTCCAGGTATGTGTGTTGTTAATAGTATTGCTTTTCAAACAACGTTCTTTTCCTATTTATGAAATTGGGGGCAAACAAAAGGACTCTTGCGAGAACATGCATCAAACCTGATGGAAACACTAGACAGGACTGTCGAAACTGTGAGTGTTTGAATTGTAACTTTCTTAGCTACATTCAAATTCATTGAAACCAGTATAGCGTCAAACTAAGCATGATTGTGATCCTGGTTGCAATGTGCACTGTAACTTTCATAATTATTTCATTCTCTCGTCAAATGAACCCATGAGGTAATATTCATTGCAAGGGCTGAAGAAGAATACTTGCAATGGAATACATCCAAGGTGACCTGCAGACAGAAGTCACGAAGTTAGTAAACTCGTTCCGATATCATGTCTGCTGCCGAAGACGAGTATGACCCATATGCAAATAGTGTTATTTCAGTCCTACCAATACTTGTCCACCTATCGCTATGCATTTGCAAGAACCAATCAGACTTGCACACTCCTTATAAAACGTCACTACAGAATACGAAATTGCAAAATTGGAACTATGTCTATGCCTGTTCTATACCTTTTATAACTTCTTGTGCGTGGTTGCCATACTGAGAACTTGATCATTCAGTTGTGGTGGACTGATGACCAGCGAACAATCTTATAAGACTAGTAATTTGAAATTTCCGGTACCTTTCCTTTTTGGCCGTATTCAGAAGAATGCGTGGTTTGAACTAGCGATGGTATCTCAGATGTACTGGTAATTTTTAATATTCTCTGAACTTAATAGGCTGTATGACACCTCTTGGTATGGAAAGCAAAACGATTCTAGACGCCCAAATAAGTGCCTCTTCAAAATTTGATGACAACCATTCCGCAGCACAGGCCAGGTTGTATTTCAAAGCGAATGGAAGCAGAGCCGGAGGCTGGTCCCCACTAAAAGATGATCTTAACCAATGGATTCAAGTAGATCTCGGTAGTACAACAAGAATAACACGTGTTGCCACCCAGGGACTTCACGCCAGCAAAGAGTGGGTTATCAAATACAAGATGCAGTATAGCTTTGATGGAGTCACTTTCCACAATTTCGAAGACGTTGACTCTTCAGCAAAGGTACCTTTCATTGCCCCATAGACTATTTCAATGATCTTCGCACAATTGACCGATTTTTGACTGATTCACAATTTTTCGTAGTGGGTGTTGTTTAAATTCATAAGTAATTCATAATGAAAAAAATAAAGGAAAAAATGTGTTTCACTGTCTTAAACTGTAGAATTGTTTGGTGTTTTCACAGTTCTGTGATATAATCCACTTCTAACAGTTGGTTAGCACTTTAGTAACATCTTTCTTGTGGCTAGATCAGAGAGTTCTTTCTTTAGGGTGGTGTTGAAATCTCCCAGGACGTTAAACACTATATTGGTTCGCTTGGTCTCGTAGTCGGGATAGAGTGTTCGGAGACCCAGTCTTAAATCCAGATACTTTCTTTTCTTATAATCGTTCCTATCGTTCATCTGTCCGATATTACATACAATTCCTTCCACTAGGATGATAACCTTTTTCTTCTTATCAAAGATCGTCATGTCTGGTTTGTTTGTCCCAGAATTTTAGGATCGCTTGATTATACCACGCTTTGGAGTCGTCGGTCTCCATGTTATATACTGATAATAAGAGATGGTAAATCGGCCTTGACATTCTTAGACTATCGTATCTCGCCTTTTACATTGTTTGAGCAATAGCAGAGCAGCCGCATAATAGATTTGGGACGGTTTCTTCTGCACTGTGGCACAGTGTGCACAAAAAATCTAAGCCTTGTTCTTTTTGTTTCTTCACCCTGTAAACCTTTGTAGGGACGAGCTGTTGTAGAATGCTGGCCCCAGTTTTTCAAACGATGGATAGCGCTATCCACCGGATAAATCACTATCCAGCGGATAAACACTAGCAAAACGAATTGAGTTATCCAGTGGATAGTGATTTATCCGGTAGATAACGCTATCCATCGTTTGAACAACTGGGGCTTAGTGTGTACACTAAGTACGACGTTTGGTATGTTTTTCCACCTCATGATTGGGTTGAAGTTGTGTTTAGAGATGTCGTTATCTTTCCAGCGTTGAGTGACATAGTTGCCCAGCCATAGTTGTTCGGAGACTTTTTGTTTGTACTTTGTGTCCGTTGCCTCTTTAAGGGTTTGTTGAATGTACTTTGGACTACTGATCTCACCCAAACTTGCAGAGTTCGCCATATCACAACTTCAGACGAGCTATGCAGCGTTCACTTTTGGGCTACGGCACCGATGGAACGTATTTCTTAAGGACACTGCCCGATATTACTGACTTGTTTGGGCCTGTAGAGCGTGCGATAACCGAAGTCCTCATACCAGCTATACGAACCACGCAATAACTGCAACCGAGCGCGAACTCCTTGCGCTTCCTGTGCACTTGGGAGGGCTTGGGCTTATAGATCCAGCCAGAGCCTCACCCAAAGAATATGAGCCTTCAGTCAGGGTCAGAGGTCCCCTAGTAAGGCAAATTGTGGAGCAAGTGCTTCAGACCCCGGATGCGTCAGAGGAACACTGCAAATAAGCGCGTGTAAGGAGAAGGATGAGTGCGTGGATGAGAGGCTAGAACGGGTGAAGACCTCTCTGCCGACAAGAACCAAGCGAGCTGTAGAGCTAGCCACCGAGAAGAAAGCATCGAACTGGCTGACAGTAATTCCCATCAAAGACTTGAACTTCAATCTAAATAAGAGAGAATTCAGGGATGCGATCAAGGTGAGATACGACTGGGAAATCACCGACACACCGAAAGTGTGCGTGTGCGGGGACCAGTTCAACGTAGATCATGCAATGGTATGCCGACGTGGTGGGTTTATAATACAGCGTCATAATGAGCTTCGCGACCTGGAAGCAGAGATGTTGAGCACGGTACGTAATGATGTGGAAATAGAGCCGGTCCTTTAGGAAATCAATGGAGAGTCTTTGAACAGAGGTGCGAACAGAGCTCCTGATGCGCTTTTAGATATTAGCGCTCGTGGCTTCTGGAAGAGACAGAGGACTGCATTCTTAGATGTCAGGGTTTGTCACCCTAATGCGGGTTCTTACAGAGATCCAAGCCCCAGGGAAATCTACAGGCAATGCGAGAGTGAAAAAATACGCAAATATGCAAGCAGGGTGATGGAGGTGGAGCAATACACCTTTACGCCACATGTTTTTACTACCCAAAGGCGGAATGGCCCAGGAATGTAAGAGATATCACAACAGATTAGCTGAACTACTCGAAGGGCGAGAACTACGCCAACACCATGTCCTGGCTAAGAGAAAAAGTATAGTTTGCTATCCTCCGCTCAGCTCTCCTCTGCCTTCCA
>NC_090893.1:32968713-32976213 GCF_036669925.1 Montipora capricornis
TCTGGCGGAGAGATCAGATGTTCAGTTCTATCCTAGCGTCATCCAAATCTACACCAATAACTCGAAGTGCCTTCCTCTGGATCGAGTCTAGCAATCCAAGTGTTGTTGGGCTGGCACTCATCTATGAAAGTGATGCATATTCCATTACACTCCGCACTTGGGCCTTGTAGACAATTGCTCTACCTCTTCTATCCAGCTTGTTTGCTACTCTCCTTAGGGCTCCCAGTTTCTGCCCAGCTCTCGAAGCAGTGTTGGAGACATGTTTAGTCCAAGTCAGTTTGCACTACCACTACCACTACCACTACCACTACCACTACCACTACCACTACCACTACCACTACCACTACCACTACCACTACCACTACCACTACCACTACCACTACCACTACCACTACCACTACTACTACTACTACTACTACTACTACTACTACTACTACTACTACTACTACTACTACTACTACTACTACTACTACTACTACTATTACTACTACTACTTTATCCTGTATTTATCTATCCTAGCCGTGTTTATAATTTAGCCCAAGTTGTCCAGCCCCTTTGATTTCTCTGAGCTTTCTTGCATTTCGTCCACTCATTTCATTTGTTGTAGCTGCTTCAAATCTTGGTGTTAGGCCTAATAAACAAAATCCCTTTGCAAGTTAATATGATATATTTGGTTAAAAAGAGTACCGTAAACTCTGAGTTAATTAATTGTATTTTGAGGGCCGTAGGTTAGAAAACTGTAATAGGTTATTTGCGCTTCCCTCTTTAAATAAAGTTATTGTATTGTATTGTATTGTATTGTATTGTATTGCACTGAGTGCGAAATACGATGACTTGACATCGCCTGCGATTGATCTCTTACCTTCACTTGGCGCACATCTATCTGCTCCTTTGTTTGGTCGAAAAAAGAAGCGGGATTTCTTCGACCGAAAACTTTACAAACCTTTTACAAGTTTGCAGAATGTTAATTAAAGGGAATCCTTGCATGAAGTCGGCAAAATTGTCTTGTACCTTCTACTTTCGTTACTCTAGTTGGGGATCCAGCTATTTTCCCGTACTTTGCTTGTCAGCGCAATAACAATTGGGCACAGTTATAACGTTGATTTCTATTTTTTTGCTTCTTTCAACCATTTCAGATTGCATATCCCCTTTAGGAATGGAAAGTGGAATTATTTATAATGACCAGATCAGTGCTTCCACCCAGATGGACGACAACAGTGCTGCAAGCCGAGCAAGACTGGACATGAAGAAGGATGGAGTCAAGCAAGGAGGGTGGGTACCACTTCAGAATGATCTCAGTCAATGGTTACAGGTGGATCTTGGCAGTTATACCACGATAACTCGATTGGCAACTCAGGGAAGAGATGAATATGACATGTGGGTGACCAAGTACACTCTGCAATACAGTTACGATGGAGTGACTTATCTTACTTACAAACAAAGAGGGACGCGTTCAGAAAAGGTAAGCCATGTTCCCTAAACCTGGCCAGTTTATTCATCTCGTCACACTAGATTGCAAATAGAATCTTGCTCATTGAGAAAAAAAAAAAAAAAAAAGCAGTATTGCAGTCTTTACATGATTCATTAAGTTTTAGGTACTATGGGGAAATGAACTCTTTAATATCATTAGAGATCACGCGGTGCGGTGAGGAACGGAGCGGATGCACTAAAGTTTGCTCCGTTGTAATCTGGAAAATTTGAGACCACTTGGTATTGTTGACATGTCCAACGTTACTATAAAGTCGTTAAAAAGAAAATAACACTCTTAAAGAGGAAATTGCTGGCTTGAGGAAGAATTTTGATAGTTTTTAACAGTTTGTCAAGACAAGTGAGGTACAAGGAGCCAATAATTTGTCGGCCATTCTCGTTCGGTGGACGCCGAGACATCGACCCATTTGGAGTTCTATGGCAAATCATATGATTTCCTTATCAAATTCCAAGAGGAAGCAAGAAGAAAGTTTAACCAGTTCTGGTCCCGCCTCGATGAACTGGCTGCCAAGGTGGAAGAAATGTCAAGATATCTCGATCAGTTTCTACGCTATGGTTATCAGTATAACATTAAGATTCTTGGTTTTTCTGAACATACCAGCGAATCAGCTTCTACAACCACTGCCTAATGCCTAAAGTTGTCAAAGCTGCGGGAGTGGGAATTTCATGCTAAGAGATTGGCATTGCCCATCAAGTTCCCAAAAGAAATGAAACTTTTTGTCCAAGACCAATAGTATGCAAATTTACAAGAAGGATTATCAAAGAACAAGTCATAAACAAACGGAATGATGCTTGGAAAGTCACAGCAACTTCTGTTGGTATTCCAGCCGACTTCCTACTCCCCAAATCCAACAACTACTTGTAGATGCCAAGAAATTTCGAAATCAGAATGGCTACAAGTTTTGCTGGGAAGACAAGTTTGTTGTTAATTTGCGTTAAACCGAAGACTTTCGTCCAATTTCATTCCAGTTTCGTGCTGATTTAGAGAACTTTCAGCAACGACATGGCCTTCCTTTGAACTAAGTAACTCTTATTATCATTTTTAGCTTACATCTTCTGTCGAGTGTGTGATGTCTGGTGACTCGAATTTATTATCTGCCCTTCCCTTTTATCACTTAGATGATAGCTTGTTTAATTTAGGGCTACGACAAAACACTGACCCCCTACTGACCCCCTCGAAATTGACTGGAAATAATAATATATAAATTACCTTAATCGGCAAGTTAATCGGCTCACCTTCGAACTTCACGATGGGGGAAGGATGGCCGATCTGCTTCGTGTCATGGTTTCAATTCCTTTCAGCACATATGGTTTTTCTTTTCCAATAAACCAGTGTTAACCGAAGTGGCAACCGAAGAATCATCACCTGTTCTGCAGGCCATTTCCATGAAAAAAAAAAAAAAAAAAAAAAAAACAGAGGACAACTGTTTTGCTCGGGAAAATGTATTGAGAGACGTGGTCGCAACAGAAAGAAACCAAAGGTTGTTGGTTTTGTAACTTAGTAGTGCCAGGTCGCGTTCGACCATTCCCCAACATGCTTTTCCCTTGTAAAAAAGTGAGAGAAGGCGATCATTTGCAATACTTAATCAAGGCATAAAAATTATAAGGATCTACAAGGTAACTAATCTTAAATATGTTTATATATTTAAATGCTAAATAGTTTTGATAATTTTAAAGCGGTGTGGCACGAAGCAGATCGACCATTCTTCTGCCATTTTGAAATTCGAAGGAGAGCCGATTGACAAATAATTTCTACATTATCGTAAATGTCGTATCATCATATTTCTTCTTATTATTTCCAATCAATTTAGAGGCGGTCAGTACGGGGGGTCAGTAGGGGCTCAGTCGACCGGGGGTCAGTGTATTGTCGAAGCCCTTTCATTTAGCACTTTACGAAATGTCCTATGGTCCTGTAAATTATGACGGTTTCGCTTCGAACCACTGTCAGTTTATCCTTTTGACCGGCCTGAGCTCGGGAATATGCTCTTCAATTATCTCGATCCCGACTCAAATTTTGAATCTCGTTTTCCTTGTAGTAACTATGTCCCTGAAGAAGAACTAAGTAATCAAATATTGTATTGCAAACAACGCGGATGTATATCAAGATCGCTTGAATCGTCCACAGTCATGCAACATAGAAAAACCGAAATTTCTTAAATTTTGTCACAATAAAGGGCGTCGGTAACATATTACAAAAACATAATTTTTAGTTCACCACAATAAATCGTTTTCCCTTGGAGCGACGTTTCTACCCTGAGCGCGTATTTTCTTAGGATCGAGAGGGTAGTGGAACTAAGTAGATTTCTCTGGTGGACACAGTAGCATCATTAACTTAGCCTGCAATGGCGTCGAAAGTCATGTAACGCGAATGGCGTTTTAGTGGATCCTTAAACAAAATATACCCTTATGGAGCTCAATAATGGAAAGTCAGTTGGATAAACTAGGAAGGCGGTGAAACACCAACACCAGGAACCTCAAATGCGACGAGTAATGGACTTCGACAACAATCTATCGCCCGTGGAGCCGAAATCAAAGTAAGCTTTATTTCTAAAATAATATTTTACCAAGTGTGCTGTTATGTAGAACACTGAAACCAAATGGAAAATTCTCTGGTAACTTATGGGTTCAACAAAGACAGACAACGAATCGAACACCTTACGTGGATCAGTGATCAACTCTGCACAGCCTTCAGGTAAAAAAAATAATTGGTAAAGTGACAGCCAAGAATTATTTGAAAGAAAGCTTGTGTATTATTCAAGGAAAAGGTTCTTCATGTAAACGGTTTGATCCTGAAATCTAGTTTGTTGCACTATTGCGCATATTTGACACGATCATAGTTTCTTCTCTTCACGCACGTAATGAAATAGAAGGGGTTTTTGCCTCTAATAGCAAATATGTTGTTTGTTTCAAAAAATTGTTCGCTGGAAAAGGTGGCCTTTATGAATTCATCATGTTTTACGATATGCGAGCTTAACTGGATAGTTTTTATGGCAATAGTAGAGCATTTTCTTGTCAAAATGAGGTTAGCGTCTTTCTGGTGTGTTAACTTAATTAAATCGTGAGTTTGTATTTGCCGTGTACCGCGTAACCTTGATTTCCACTCTCAAAATTACCTCCAGAACCTACTTTTTGCGTTGAATAAGCTTTTAGAATGATGTTCTTGTTTTCTGTTGTGATACTAACGGTTCGGAATCATGTTGTTAAAAAATATTTATAACGGATCACACGCGCAACTTGATCGCCCGATCATGCATAACATACACTTGGCCTTTTGACATCCCATTGAAAAAAACTCGTAAAATATTCGGGGACCGGTCGATTTCTCCGAATTGAGAAAGATTTTAAACATTAACCAAAAATTCCTGTGTTAAGAATTTTGTCATTGTAGTGTAAAGCCAAGAAATGAAGTTTATTTGGGAAGCCAACAATATTCCTTTAACTACCTTGGTTGTTAATCCAATTTATTATTACTACGACTTGCTAGTGCGAAGATTGTCTTCACGCACGCAATGAAATAGGAAGAGGTTTTCGCCTCTAAGAGCAAATATGTTGTTTGTTTCAATAAATTTTTCGCTGGAAAAGGATTCTGTGGTATTTTCTGCCTTTGTGAATTATAATATCATGTTGTGTATTGAATTTTCGAGCTAAGGTTGAAATGTGATGTGGGAGAAGTTTTTTAGTATTGCTCTGTAAGCTGGAAGGGTTCACAGGCCTGTTGGAAGCGTGCTTGAGTTTCAACAAAATGAGCCCCAAAATCAGTGAAGAATTGTGACGCAGTTGAATAATAAAGTAGCTGCTATTTCCAAAATGATGGAATTACCTGGTGATAAATAACGTCGCACACGTCTTGGAGAGTAAATTTTGACTTTGCATAAACAAGACTTGGGCGATTGTGATCTTTGTTTTGACTTCGCTCATTTCATTGTCAAACTTTATAACACTTGACAGAAAAAGAAACGTACAAAAACCTGGTATCTTGCCATCATTTGACACAGATACTTCACTGTTTGGCGAGTAAACATGCCGCAGTAACTTCATCGCGGCGCCCGCTGAATTCCGACGATGTCACTTTCGATTTTGCGATTTATTTGTGCAGCCAAAACGTACAATAACAAAATTGAACGTTGCAAAAATCCCCCAAAATGTTTGTCGCTGATCGTAACTTTTTATATTCTATATTCACGGTTCAAAATAAATGTTGTTTTCATGTCGTAAATATGTTATTCTCGAGCGATCGTCCTGGAAACTTCCTTCTGCTCTTTCTAAAAACTGTGTATCAATATTTATTTACTTTTGCATCAATATTTGTTTTTGCATAAAGTAAGCTAACAAAATCTGTACCTTGCTGAGTTCGCATTTGTTAGCCTTAATAGTATTTTCGGTCCGATGCTTCTGTTTTATAAAGGGTATATTATTTTGGTCTCCCATCCAAACACTAACCCCGCCCAACAGGGCTAAACTTCAGTGAACTTCGGTATTACAAAGCTGTCAGATCCTCAGAGGGCACGCTTAAACTTATGGTGAAAAGAAGTTTATCAACATGTCAGCCCAGAAGCCAGTGTTCCTCACTTCCCATTTATTTTCTTCAATCTTTCTGAGTTCAGTACTTTGCTAGTAACCACATGTCTTCTCAGACTATTTACCCAAGACTTCTACCATGGTACTACAATGGTAGACAATACCAAAACAATATCGTGCACTGTTAGAGCTACATATTACGCAAGGACAGGTCTGTTTCGTCGTACGAACATGTGAGGACCTGTGAGCCAAAGGGCCTTGTCTGGTATGACTTCTTAATGACCGCCCAACTTGAAAAAAATTGTCTGTAACGGTGCACGTACCACAGGCAACCCAGTGTACCCTCGCGGAGGGTCTAGTTTAATTTAAATTTGGCAAAAACTAGAATTTGTGACAACATTTATGAAACTAACTACTTCTCACGGTCCAATTTGGCTAACTTCACGCGCAGAAAGTCCGAACCTGGTCTACACCCGGTCTACAACCGGTCTACACCCAAGCCCTGTTATTGAATAAGCCAATAATTATCCTTGGTGACTTTAAAATTGCGACGGTCTGGATAGCTCTTGTCGTGAGTATGCAGCAATCAATAGTTTTACACGCGAGATGAACCTACAGCAGTTAATAAAAGAGCCTACCAGGATTACTGCCACTACTGAGTCATTATTGGATGTCATCTTAGTCTCGGACCCCTCGTTTGTTCGTAAGAGCGGTGTCATTAAAAATCCAATCAGTGACCATCTTCCATCGTTATTCTCCGGTACTGTTATTTTCGAATGACCGGCATCTGTCCTTCATTTATCGAGGAAATTGCCCAAAAAAATTGAGGAACCTACGGAATGTATGAAAGCTCTTAAGGGACATCTTTGTTTTTTAATCTAAATCGAACTTTGTATTTTTGTTTTAAAATCGCAGTTGATTTTTGCAAGCATCTAACTTTGTCTTTTCGAAAACCAGAGTTTGCTTTTGCTGTTTTTTCGAAATTAAGAGAATTTCCGAAACTGCTGACACTGAAGACTCGCTGAGCTCCACACTTAAAAATTGCATTGTAATGTCTACTTCGTAAAAAAACAACAACAACAACAACAACAACGGAATCACGATGGTCGTCACGCAGTCACGCAACGTTCTCTCGTGATGTTGTCAATGTTGTTGTCTGACTTTACTACAAACCGTTTGTAGTAAAGTCAGAGTCGCACAGGAAATTGCAAGCCAATTCTATTCCGACGTCAAGGGATCGAATCCAGTTTTATGATAAAAAAAAACACAACAACATTGAGAGCAATTTTGCGAAACAAGCAAATGAGAACGTTGCGTGACGACCATCGTGGAATTGCATGTATTGCGGAAAAGGTTTTTACGTACTAAACATTAGAATGTGGCTTTAAAATGTGTACCTAAGCGAGTCTTTAGTGTCTCCAGAAGTAAGCATATATTCCTTACAAAAACTCCAATTTCAGTCGGAGATTACCTTAATTTCGAAAACCAAGCTAA
>NC_090893.1:32981213-32988713 GCF_036669925.1 Montipora capricornis
AAAAAAAAAAAAAAAAAAGAGGCAAGGAAAGCGAAAAGAGAGGGAAGGAGAGAAAGCGAAAAGTGAAAGTCGAAAGTGTTGTGCTACTTTTAAACCCAAAAACTATGTCGAAATTTTGCTTTCTGCGTATGCCCGAACTTTGCAAGCGCTTATTTTGCTCCTGGCTGAAAAGGCCGCGGAGTGTACAACCTGGAAACGGGTTTGTAGGGAGATTTAGCTCTTAAACAGCACGACAGTGACCAAAAAACCCCTCAACTAGCTTCAAAAAGTGTTTTTCGGCCAAATCTCTAGTAGCTAAAGGGTTAATGCTCGTAGTTTGCTTAAAAATCTCGATAACCTTAATTGATTATGATGATGGATGGGAAAACCACCTTCCGTTATTGGCTAAATGATGCCACTTGAAGGTCAGATTTCTAAACCAGCTGGAGGAGTCGGTATTTATTTACACAATGGTTTCTCCGACCCTGAGAGAGTTGAATTACTTTTTTTGTGGAAATAGTACCTTGAGGGAAAAAAAAAACATCACTGTAGGCTCTGCTTATAGATCACCCAATCATTATCACGTAACTGCTTTTTTAGATAAGTTTGATGATATTCTTTCCATTATTTTGAAAGACAACAAATGTTGCTTTGTGATGGGTGATTTTAACTGAGATTTGCTTCAGTGCAATCATCACGTACCCACTTAGGAATTTATCGAATGCCTTTTTTCACACCCTTTTTTACCAATCATATTTCATCCCACTCGCTCGACCTCCCATTCTGCAACATTAATTGACAACATTTTTACCAAGCATCTCTCTCAAGACATGTTCTCACCGGTATTGTTCTGAATGATTTATGAGATCATTTTCCGATCTATTTTCATTTTTATGATGACGTTTTGCCGCACCAATGTGGAAAGAAACTTTTTAAGCGCTCGTTTAAAAAAGACAATTTAAACAAATTCAATGATTCTCTTACGCTCACTAATTGGTCGAAACACAGATGACCCTCATGAAATGAAATACTCCAAGCAATCTGACGCCTCCTTCCCGATAAAATACATCAAAGGCAAACATATGAACAAGTTTTGGTCTCTGGTTGACCCCAGCCATCTCGAAATCTATAAATGGGAAAATGCCTTTGTAAAACTTTAATCAAATCACCCAGTAGTCTCGTAAACTACAATACAAGACGTATAAAAATAAACTGAACCACTTAATTCGCATGGCCAAACGTTCCTACTATGATAATAAATATGAAAATGCTAGAAACGACCTTAAAGTAACTTGAAAATTGCTAAATGAAGTGATAAAGAGGCAAACGAGGAAGCCCTCATTGCCTTAGTCCTTTAAATGTGAAGGACAGTGAATCACCGATCACTAGGTGATTGCTGACAGATTTTGTAAATATTCTACTTATATTGGCCCAAGCCTTGCAAGTTCTAGTATACCAGCAGTTAGTTTTAATATTTGTTCATTCCTCATCGACAACATATAGCAATCCCATTACTCTAAAGCCGAGGACTACAACAGAACTTAAAAATATTTCTAAAACACTAGCTTCTGGGAAAGCCCCTGCTTACGACAACATTTCAATGTGTGTGATCGAAAGCTCTTTTCACTCAAAACTGAAAAAGGTACAAGAGAGAGGATCCTTGTATTTTTGTGAATTACAGACCTATTTCTCTGTTATGATTTTTTCGAATTTTGTTGAAAGATTTATATACATATATATTATTTACCCGCAGGGAGGTCCGTGTAGGGAGGTCGTGAGTACGGCCTGAGGCCGCAGACCGAGGGCACAGTCTTTCCCTATATCGACCGACCTAAGCCGGTAAATAATGTATTTATTTTTTTTCCTTTTTCATGACAATGAACATGGCAAACTTGTTTGCAAACAGTATTTTTACGCGCTCTACGTCGCACTGTCACAGTTTAAATTTAACTTTTGTTGTACCTGAAAAAAGTTCTCCGTTCGCATAGCTTAGAGAAAAATGATACATTAACGATAAAACTTCAAATATCTCTTGATGCAATAAATATTAAAAAAAAAAAAAAAAACAAACAGTTGCATTTTATAGCAAGCACAGTGAAATTAAATGAGCTAAACAAACTAAACTATGACGTTTGAGAAATTCGTATACAAACAGGCGAATGTATTAACGTGCTTTGTTTTGTTGAAAATGAAATCACACTTTCATATTCGGTTTCAACGAACGTTCTTTTTCTCCGTTAAGTTCTTCACGAATCAGTGCAAAACTTAGAAAACTACACAAGAAAAACTTGTAGACTGACGTTGGTTCATTCAAATTCCACATCGTTGCGATTTTTTTGTTTGTCTCTTTCAACTACGCATGCGTATTTTCTTAAATGAAGCAAAACAGAACGAGATTATAAAATAGAACTCAAAAGAAAATAACGGACGTCAACCGAAAAAATGAGCTTAAAGGAGTGTTCTGCAGTGAGTTGTTTCAGTTTAACGGCAAGAAGAATGAAGAAAAACAAGGCGAAAAACCACAGCGTTGCGATGTGTTTGTTTGACGTTTTTGCTACAAATCCGTATATTCTTAAATAAAGCAAAATAGAACAGATTAGAAAAGAGAACTCCAAAGAAAGTAAAGGATGTAAACCGAGAAAACCTGAGCGCAAAAGACTCCTCTGCAGTGTACGTTGACTTAAATTGAACGGCTTGTTGAAGAAAAACAACAACTCGAAAAATGGAAAACCAGCAAAGTGTTGTCAAAAAAATCACGTAAATACTCGCCGTTTTGAAAAATAACCAGGTTTTTTATTCCATTGCTGATGTTTTTCCTTCTCTTTTCAACGGATATAAGTGAAAGCTTGCATTTTAAAGGTAAAAAACAACATTTCGTCGCGCCGTGGTAAAGAAATTTCGGAGCGGATGGGAAAATGTGGACTGCTGGAGCATGCGCGATTAGCCAGTGAGATTCAAGGATCTAAGATTTTTGACCGCTGAGAAGATGGAGAGAGTTAAAAAATATATACTCCACTTCTTTTGTATCTATTCACCTTATTAACAAAATTTCATCTGCAATTGATCGACATCAGACACTGCAGGGGTTTTTCAAGATCTCTCTAAAGTATTTGATACCATTGACCATCAAATCTTATTTGGCAAGTTGGAATATTGTGGAATTCGTGGTCTGGCCTTGGAGTGGATTAAAAATTATTTTTCTTAATGACAAAATTCGTTCAATTTAATTCTACATGTTCCTCTATTAGCCTGCAAACAAATCAATTTAATCACTTTCACCACAACAAAGAAACAGGCTGTGGTGGGGGTCGCACAACAGAGCGAGGCTCCAAATTAAGTGCGCCCCTTTTATTTTATATTTTTTTACCCTCCCAACCATGATATACCACACAAGACAGACCACAACACCGGGCACTACATGCCCTACTCTTTGCGACAAGTTTGCGGGTTCTTTTACGTCCCACAGGATTATGAACATTGAAGGGTTGTGAGACGGGAACTCCGGCTTATCATCCTTATCCGAGAAGACTAGAGAGTCTAACCATTTGCAGACGTAATTACAAAGGCAACACTTTCTCCTCAGTTAATTAAAGACCCTGAGTGTTGGTCCGGACGGAGTTGAACTCACAACCTCCCGCGTGACAGCCCGGTGCTCAACCAACTGAGCCACAGGTGCGCGGTGCAGACTATAAATTATGGAGAATTGGGCGTCAGTCGTAAAATTTCGAATTCCTTCATATTTTGCCCAAGTAACCCCTATAGTGAAGTATTTTCAAAAATAACATTAAAAGTTTCAACAACTTTTTAAATTTTGCGAAATTGCAGAAAGTGTGAAAACACGGCATGTAAGCCTAAAGTGCGTGCTAGAAATACTAGTTCTCAGTCTTCCTTTTCATGCGACAAATCCTTTCATGCATTGATGTCGAGTCGCTAGTTGTTAACATTTCATTGCATGGCATCTAGCGGCTATTCACTCCCCGATTGTGGACCCTGCGGCCCCAGTCCATTTAGCCCCGCGAATGCGGAATGTGTTGCAATCGGCGAAAGGAACTTTATTCAAGTGTCTAGTTTTACTAGCGCCGGAGCACTAATTGGGGACATTGTAAACTGAAATTAACGAATATTAACGCAAATCAAGTCAAATGTTGGTTTTTGAGGAGAGGGGAAACCGGAGTACTCGGAGCAGAGTAGAGAACCAACAAACTCAACCCACATATGACGCCGGATCTGGGAGTCGAACCCGGGCCACATTGGTGGGAGGCGAGTGCTCTTACCACTGCGCGATCCCTGCGAGTGTAGTAAAGATGTCTACAATCACCTCGTGTATTGCAAAATCAGCGACGACATTGCAGTGGACAGTGAATCAAAGCTAAGGTAGGTGGTTCCCTTTTAGATATTACAAATCCTCGAAAACGATTTTTCTTTAGAATTTCATCGGCATTTTTATTTCAGGCATTTTTGAGACAGAATAATCTCATTTAAAAATAACAGTGCGCCCACGACATCAAGATTTGTTCGGGACTGTGGAGGTGCAAGTGGCGGTGTTCGATCCCCACTTCTGCGGGGATCGATGCCCACAGGAGAAAATCCTTAGCCCCAGTGGTTCAATATGGATTGAAAAAGGCACATGCAGCCTATCTTATGAGCGCCACGAATATGCTTGTACCAGTAGGCTCCGCGTAAGTATTAAACATTGTTGTTATATTCTTGGTAAATTTGTATAAATTATTTTCGTTCATGATAAATTAACCGCAATTTGTTTACACGGTTGCTCTAGGGTGC
This sequence comes from Montipora capricornis, assembly GCF_036669925.1. NCBI lineage: Eukaryota > Metazoa > Cnidaria > Anthozoa > Scleractinia > Acroporidae > Montipora > Montipora capricornis. The sequence goes on from NC_090893.1 coordinate 32,985,975, forward strand.
GTAGTTTTACTAGCTCTCATGTGCATACGGGAGAGGCTCGGGGGTAACGCATGGACGGTGAAAGTTGGCACAGAATACCGCTGCTCAAAAGTAATTTCCTCACAGAAAACCGTTGGCGCCTTAAACATGATTTTTGGAGTCAAATCGTTTATTTACTTAGTCCTTTAGACACGCGAGTGCACGAGCGCGAACCGCCAAAAAACATGTTCTAATTCCCCTGGCCAACCTGCCACGCCTAAACCCTTGTGCGTGCTCTTAATAACCCATCTTACGCGGGAAAAAAACGTCTGTGAAAAGACTAAGCCTTGTTGAGAAAAAAATGTTAATAATTAAGTAGGCTCGGTGTAGTTTCGTTAAAATAGTTTTGGTGTTGTAAAACCTCACAAGCTACCCCTCAGTAGATATTGACAAGTTGTGAATAAGAAATGATCAGTCCTTTATTATGTTCTTCCGGTTTCCTAATTTTCATGAATTATTACATGGATAAAAACCCTTTTGGAAACGAACAAGGGAGTGACCGCGAAAATCGCCCCGTGGCTTGGAAACGTGACTTGCGTGTCGAGCCGGCTCACTACACTAGCGACTCGACACGCAAGTCATGATTTGCGCGGTCGTTTGCTTGTTCGTTTTCCTCGGTCCTCGACTATTGCTGAGCGAAAAGAGAGACTGCTCGTAGACTACGGTGTTCAAATTTGACGGATACTGATCACGCAAACAAAGAATGTTTGTTCCCAAAATGGTTTTTATCCATAAAATAATTCATGAAAATTAGGAAACCGGAAGAACATAATGATGGACCAATCATCTCTTATTCACAGCGTTTCAATGTCTACGGAAAAGTGGTCTGGAAGGTTTTACAACGCCCAAACTATTTTAACGAAACCCCAGCCAGCATACTGGATAATTAACATTTTTTCTCAACAAGACTTAGTCTTTCCACAGCCTTTTTTTTCCCGCGTAAGATGGGTTTTTACGAGTGCGCACAAGGGTTTAGAGGTGACAGGTTGGCCGGGGAAATGAGAACATGTTTTTTGGCGGTTCGCGCTCGTGCACTCCCGTATCTAAAGAACCAAGTAAATAAACGATTTGACTCCAAAAATCATGTTTTAAGGCGCCAACGGTTTTCTGTTAGGAAAGTACGTTTGAGCAGCGGTGTTCTGTGCCACTTTCTCCGTCCATGCGTCACCCCCGAGCCTCTCCCGCATGCACATGAGAGCTAGTAAAACTACGTACCCTTAGAGGAACTGCGTAAACAAATTGCGGTTAATTTATCATGAACGAAAATAATTTATACAAATTTACCCAGAATATAACAACAATGTTTAATACTTACGCGAGCCTACTGGTACAAACATATTCGTTGCGCTCATAACATAGGCTGAATGTGCCTTTTTCAATCCATATTGAACCTTTGGGGCTGAGGATTTTCCCCTGTGGGCATCGATCCCCGCAAAAGTGGGGATAGAACACCGCCACTTATTGGACCTCCACCTAGTCCCAAATAAATCTCGATGTCGTGGGCACACTGAACCTTTAGGGCTGAGGATTTTCCCTTGTGGGCATCGATCTCCGCAGAAGTGGGATCGAACACCGCCACTTATTGCACTTCCACCTAGTCCCAAACAAATCTTGATGTCGTGGGTGCACTGTTATTTTTAAATGAGACTCTTCTGTCTCAAAAAAGCTTGAAATAAAAATGCCGATTAAATTTTAAAAAATGTCTAAAGAAAAAATCGTTTTCGAGGATTTGTAATATCTAAAAGGGAACCACCTACCTTAGCTTTGATTCACTGTCCACTGCAACGTCGTCGCTGATTTTGCAATACACGAGGTGATTGTAGACTTCTTTGCTACACTAGCCGATTCAACACATTCCGCATTCGCGGGGTTAAATGAACTGGGGCTGCAGAGTCCGCCAACGAGGAGTGATTAGCCGCAAGATGCCATGCAATGAAATTTTAACAACTAGCGACTCGATATCAGTGCATGAAAGGTTTTGTCGCATCAAAATTTAGATTGTTGAGAACTAGTATTTCTAGCACACACTTTGGGCTTGCACCCTCAAAACGCTAACACCCAAAAAAGGGTTATAGCTATTGACCTTTGGCCAGGTCATGCGTGACGCAATCTTGTTCTCGACCGGGTAATTTTTCATTGCCGCCAGAAAAATTTTAACACAGTAATTTACAAAGGTTGTTCTTCAAAGCTGTTGTTATTTTATGTCCAAACTCGACGTAAAATGGGGTTTCTGTAGTGTGGAATTTGGGTGAAATTTGCGATTTTTTGAAATGCCTGAAACTGGTTTTCTTCTAAAGGCCAAAACATTCTCATTTCAACAGCTCATCCAAATTTTATTACTGTGTTATAAAGAGCTGAAGTTTGTTTATATTTTGTTTGTGTTTCATAAACAGACGACGCCGCGTCTTACCGTACGAGCGAGTTAAAAATGTGTTATTTTCCGCCAAATTTACCATTCAAGGGAGGCCAACATGCCGTGTTTTCAAACTCTCCCCAATTTTGCAAAATTTAAAAAGCTGTTGAAACTTGTAATTTTATTTTTGAAAATACTTCACTATAGAGGTTACTTGGGCAAAATATGAAGGAATTCGAAACTTCACGACTGACGCCCAATTCTCCATATTTTCAGACATCGGCTCTTAAATGTGGTGTCCCTTTAGGTTCCATTTTACCTCCACTATTTTTCATATTATATATCAACGATCTTCCCCAAGCTTCTCA
>NC_090893.1:32991213-33003713 GCF_036669925.1 Montipora capricornis
CACAGCATGAAAATGCAACTGATGCAACATTAAATTCGAAAAGTACAGCATAAAATGCAAGATCAGTGCAATGAAATGCGACTTTAATTTTGACACCAATACCGCTCCATACTGTGGAAGCAATAACAAATTCAGATTCGAGCGCATTCTGCTCCTTTATTTGCGAAATTAGGCAACTGCACATTTTTAAAAGAAATTCATTTCAAATTTCTAAGTGCGTGTTTTATTATCACAATCAGTTTTTGCCTTCGATTATTTTAAAATTTATTTGAAACAAGCCGCCAAGTGCACAAATACGGTTACTAGAATAGTCAACAATTATCGGCCACGTTTCATCATTCGCACTTGTGACCCGGCTTGCAACCCAAGTAGCTATAGCTTTAGGGCAGAGAGCCAGTTAATCTTATTTGATCCAACTTTTTTTTTTTTTTGGGCTTCTCCTATTTTTTCTTGCTCCTCATAATCGACTCTCAGTCGCTCGTGAACCACACTGTGGCTACCTATAGCGGCTTCTGTTCTTACCGAGCTATTTCTCTGCCAAGATTGTTTTCTTGTTTAATTCACTGACTTAAGACAGTGGTGTTGTGATTGCTATATTTGGACAGTAAGAGAAGTGAACTTTTTTCAATGACCTACTGATCTGTTACATTTAGGTCTTTGATGGAAATCAAAATAGTGACTCAGTTGTCTACAACAAATTGAATCCGTCAATCACAGCACGCTCAGTGCGGGTATTGCCGGTAGAGTGGCACAATCAAATATCATTGAGAATGGAACTATACGGCTGCCAAGGTAATCTAAAAGGATCTTGCATTTTACCCAATGTAGTTTAGAAATTTTAATTGGATTTAGTTTTTTGTGGATACCTTTGTATGATCATTTGTATTCAAACCGATAAAGACAACTGCAACTATCATTATCAACTATCCTTTACTCAATTCTACTACCACTCATTCACGATCCATCCAGCCGTCTTCGTCGGCGAAACGTATGCTGGAGGTCAATTTTTATCTGTGTAGGGGAATTAATACGCCCTGTTTGGGGGAAAAATGGAAATAAAGAAAAAACTAACCAGATACGTTTTCTTTGTTTTTTAAAATTTTCGTAAATCCTTGATTTAAACGTTCACAATTTTTGGAGCGTTTTCGCAGTCACAGTCACAAAAAACAGGACCGTTAGTCATTGTTGCCACAAATGTGGTAATGGTAATGAATTCATATAGCGCATTTTTTTATTGGCATATTCAAATGCGCCTTACAAGCAAGTGATCTATGGGTGAGATCGGACATCAGCATATACAGGCGCCACTGGCAGCCGCTATTAGTCCATCTCACCCAGCACATGAATGAATGAAATGAGGCCTGACCACAACACCGCAAGGTCCATGCCCTACTCTTTACGGATTAGAGGCACAGGACATAGCGGATTTTCAAATCCTGGCTTTCCTTGTAGGAAATAAAAAGTCGAATTTGATCTTACGACAACCCTTCATTATGATCTCAGATTTCTATTTTTGAAAGGATTGTTTTTAACAAGACTGTCTAATTGCTAGCTTACAGCTGTAATTATTTCTTCCATCTACATTAATCTAGGTTGCATTGCGCCGCTTGGTATGGAGAGCCGAGCGATCGCCGATTCCCAGATTACTGCATCCACAGAATGGGATGCCAATCACGCTGCATCACGCGCCAGACTTAATATTAAGCTGACAGGGAGCCTGAGGGGAGGCTGGTCAGCTAGGGTAATGGATTACAAGCAATGGCTGCAAGTGGATCTTGTTGAATACACCATAGTAACACGTGTGGCAACTCAAGGGAGAAATGGACATGATCAGTGGCTGACAAAATTTAGGTTACTTTACAGTGACGACGGTGTTGTATTCCATCTATATAAAGAAAGAGGAGATACATCACCTAAGGTAAACAATGCCGCTGTAAAGTACTCCATTCACTATTTCTTTAAGCCGAGTTTGCGAATAAGTCGTTTGGTCCAAATGTCTCTTCTGTTTCTCTTTTTCGGAATAGGTGTTTCATGGAAATGTTGACGTTGACTCAATTGTATACAACAATCTAAAGCAGCCAATCACCACGCGCTATGTGCGGATACAGCCAGTCGCTTGGAGGGCCGGAATATCATTAAGACTGGAAATCTACGGTTGTCCAGGTAGTGAACAGCTGTAGCGTAGCCTCAGAACAGTGATTTTCTTTCAGTTTTAGCAGTTCCTGGCAACTTTGGACTCGCGGTCCCGAAATACAGTCACTTGGTTAACATGCACATGGATGGACGTTAAATTTGCTAACAACTAAGCCTACGAAAAAAATGTCTTGATTTCTAAATGACATATACGCAGTAAGAGCTGACCCTTGCCAAGGTTTTTCATACATCTCTTGTTGAATAGTAACATTTTTTTCCCTTTTGGCTGTAGCATGTATTACACCCCTTGGGATGGAAAGTGAGGCGATCCATAATTTCCAGATAAGCGCATCATCGCAAATGGATGGAAATCATTCTGCAGCGCATGCCAGGCTGCATTTCGAAGAGGATGGCAATTTAGCTGGGGGTTGGTCTGCTTTGTCAAATGACCTGAAGCAATGGTTGCAGGTGGATCTTCGGACTTACTACAGAATAACACGAGTAGCGACTCAGGGAAGAAATTCGCACCAAGAGTGGATAACCAAGTACAAAATAGCCAACAGCGATGATGGAGTAAAATTCAAGTTTTATGTGGAACCGGGACAAATCTCAGCGAAGGTAGGTCTGAGGAAAACTGTCCGGTAATTATGCTACAGAATAAGTCTGGGGCACCCAAAGATAATCTTTGGTGAAATATGTGTTGGGGAGAGTCAAACTGCTCTAATAATTTCGGCTCTACGTTGCCAAAAGGCTACAGATTCCTTTACTAAAACGTGACCTAAAAGATTCGCAACCAGGGAAAAGTAGTCCCTTACGTCTTCGGAATGGATATTTTTGCAAATTTTAGCACTCACCTAGCAGTTTTGGATGAAAAAATGGTACGGTTGGAAGTTCTTAGAAGGTAACGTGCAGCTAGCAATTTCTGATATGAAGATGTCATTCCCTAAAATTTTCGGAGACTTCAATTTTTAGCTAAGATATCAGAACAGATCAAAATTTTGTAAGTGATAAAAACATCTCTTTAGATAGTCTTTATATAATACAAGGAGCCTAGAGCATGTCTCTGAAAGGCTTTTGGCTTAATTTTCTCGTTGGGTGCCCTTGATAATTAACCAGCCCAGAACTTTGATAACTCAACTGTATTAACCGTGAATGAGTATTTGGAAAATCAAGACAATGATGTGCAAATCATCTTTTATGAAAGAATCGACAGTCGTATGAAAATCGAGACTAAAATTAGGTTCGATTACCAGCCGTTTTTTTTTGAGAAAATGAGCAAGCGCTCACTCCCGAAATCATGGCTGGACGCGTGAGGTGAGCCATTGTTAATCTGCGCCAATCAGAAACTCGCCTGCACAAATCAGTCCGGCATAAATTACATGTTTTGGTTGCGACAGTGTTCTTTGACGCGGCCTGTTCGAGCTTTACAATGCTTTCAAGTTAGGAGACATCCACGATTTCGACAACAGAAGAAAAAGAAGCTGGAGAATGGGAATTGTATCGTTTTCTACCGCCTGAGTTCGGAAACTTCACTAATTTTCCAGTTGGCGCCAAGGTCAAAACACGGTGTTCAAATCCATAGCTATTGCAATATCTTCTCAGACGCTCGTTTTCGAGATAAGGTGCATTTTTAGAAGCTTGTGTTATTTTAAGACGATCTTAGCTTACAACCGTCAGCAATAAAACTTTAAAAAAAAGCTACATTAGTGAAATTTATATCAGGTAAACGAACTCAGTTCAATATAACTAACATAACTTAATAAACTTTTGCAGCTGATGTCTTTGTTTGAGGTGAAATTGACCTTGAAAAATGATACATATTAGTCTAAGAAAGAAAACTTCTGTCGCACGAGAGCATGAAAAGCAAAATAATTGTATCCTCTCACGTACTTCAACGGAAAGAAAAATGGGGCCACCGAGCATTCAAAATATATGATGCACTGAACACAATTTCTTACATATAAATACGGCTTTGGGTCTGAGGCCGGATGGCTCTAAACACAAACTACAAATCAATTTCCGTTACCTAATTGCCAAACATGCACTACATCTGGCTTTGTCGCTTAAGAGAACATACCCCCAATTTATAATTAAACTCTTTTGCTTTTATTTTAAACACGTTTATCAAAAAGAAAACAATGTCTCTACTGTCAAAACGAAATGGGAAGCCTCTCTACCTTATATGAGCCTTTAGACCTGAATCTCCAAAAAATCCAAAAAAAATAAATGAGGTATAAATACCTTCTCTACATTTTTGAAAACCCGTCTCTGTTTTGTTCATTTGCTTTGACCGTGCCTTTTTACCCAAGGAAAAAAACGGACAAGATGTATAGTGTGTGTTTTTTTTTTTTTTTTGGCTTTTTGCTTGCCGCTGTTCTTTTATTTTTCCTTCTTGCTAAATGACCTCTTTTTAAAAAAAGAAATGAATAAAAATTAAAACCCCCCCCCAAAAAATGTTCTCATTGTCAAGGGAAACAATATCTTTAGGTGAATTTGGCCTTTTAAATTAAGTACAAAAAAAATACGTTTTTTCTAAACATGAATAGGAATAACTTTCCTTGGAAATTCAAGGTTATGTTTCCCTGCTGTTTATAGTTGAAGTGAGAAGCGGCATCAACTAATTTTTTATATGGTCAGGGTTTTTTGAGTCAATTTTTTTTTTAAAATGGAAACGGCATTGAATGTTTTGCTTCATCAATTAGATAACTGCCTCAATCCAGAAAAGCGGCTAAGTCCACGGCTTATGTTTCAATCCAAGAAAATGTAATACAGAATTTCATGTCCCCATTTCTACGATGATTTTTATTTTGTGCACGAGAGAATAATATTCTATAACAAGTGGAAGGAAATTTGTCCTGGATTAGGGAAAGGACCGCTTAGAAAGTTATGAAAGCCTGCAGATATTAACAAAGGTGGATTGATTGTCACCTGGTTTGTTTGTTTTTTTTTTTACTGCTGTTGTTTTTATTTTAAGGCAGCACATAGTTGGCTACCACTTGCTCAAAAACTTTGAAGATTTTTCCTTAAATTCATCGACTTAGACGTGGCTTGATACAACTCTGTGAATGTATTTTAGAGAGCCAACTGTTTCGACATTCATGCTAGTGTCTTCAACAGGGCGGTTTATCTAGTGCTGAACCCACAGTCCCTTTTATACGCACTTATTACCGTCCTGGCCTTTTAATGACAAGGAGTTACGATTTACGGGAAATGCCATCATCAGGACGTTTATTTGATTAATGGAGCATTAGCGAAATGAATAGACTGTAGGTGCCTTTTAAGGAAAGGATATGTTCTCGGTATTTTGAGTCCTGGGGTCTTTAAGACTACTATGAGATTAAAAATTACGAAACTCTTTAAAAAGCAGGCTGTGCTCTTCTATACCGTTCTTTCTTTTTCACATGAGGTGTATGATGGAAATCAAGACAGCGATTCAGTTGTATACAACAAGCTGACTCCACCAATCACTGCACGTTTCTTGCGGATATTGCCGATCGAGTGGGAGAAGCACATATCCGTAAGAATGGAGATCTATGGATGCCCAGGTAACTTCAACTTTGGCTGTCTATCTGTCAATTAAAGCTATTGTGGAAAATTATTTAAGGAAACATCGTATATTGTTTAAGTTCATGTAAAATCTATATTCAGTATTTACAGAGTCCAAGGTTCGAAGCATAGACTATGGGAACGACATAAATCCGCGACAGACTAATTTTCGAGTTAGGATTTCGAGTTGGATTTCGATTTGGATTTTCGACTTGGATTTTGGAGTTGGAATTTTGCGTTGAACTTCGAGTTGTATTTTCGAATTGGTCTGTGTAAAATGCAGACTGCAGACCAGGGGTAAAATGGAGACTAAGGTTTAAAACGTAACTGTTGAAAATCCCCAAACCTTTTATAAGTGCTAACGTTAGGCCTAATTGGGCATAAAAACAAAATTTAAGCTTAAGTCGAAAATCCAAGTGGAAAAACCAACTCGAAATCCCACTGGAAATCCTAACTCGGTAAATAGGACACCTCCTAAACTGAGGTTTTTTCAAGTACACTCGAAGTTATTGCCAAAACAGAATTTCTGCTTTGAGGTTACGTCGTTTATGTCAATCCCGTTATCGTTTGTGGTGCTCCCTATTGGTCTAAAATCGTGCCAGTACAAATCGGGAGCATTAAATCCTGTTCGTGTCTACTGAACGTAAGAAAACACTTTTATCAAAAATTGTTGTCAGCATGGCTGGCACAATCTCTTGAAGCAAAAAAATGAGAAAAATATGAAAAATATGAGTTTTGCGGGCTTTTTTAAAGAAAGCAACAGTTCAATGTACAATTGCTGGTGAGCGAACAAAAGGAGTTCATTATAGATCTATTGTTTTCGCCCAACAACATTCGTCTTGTCCCTAGAATAGAGGATACTGTGCACACTTCTTAACTTTTTGGAGAACAAAAATCCAAAAGAAAAAAACAAAACAAACGGAAAATGTCTAAAAGCTTAAGCTGAAAAGTTTCTTTGAACTCAAACTCGATCCAAGAGTTCTGTATGTCGTTTAAGGAAAAACAAAACAGGTTTTGCAAGGTCACGTGGCTTCCAATGGCAATAAAAATCACCGAGAGGGAGAGTCTCCGAACGAATGATCTCAACACTACGTGTAAATAATATCTATTGTAAGGAGAAAATGAAGTTTCGGTTCAAAATGATGTTCGGATTTGTGATATGCGTTCCTTGCTGTTAGGCATGATAACATTATTTTATTAGTTTACTTTATTAGTTTGTTGGATGACATTATTTGATAGTATTTCGTACGCGGTCTCCCCACCCAGATTTTTGATGTGGTGTAACCCGGATTCCTTGCGGAGGAAGAGAGAATTCTGGAAACTAGGTTAGCTTTCGCTTTCTTCTCTTAAGAGCGTAAGCATACGGCGTCAAGGTAGCCGGGTTGGTTTCATAACATCATCAAAGAGATAGTGGCCGTTTTGGTGCAGATATGTTCTTTTGCTTCGTGGTTAACCATTTCATGGCCGTCTTAAATGAGTCACTTAAATGACAAGTTCCTCAGACAATACACTTTCAATGTTGTTTTCCTCGGATCTTGTCTCTACTTTGGGGATTAGCATAACCTTTCTCTCAGAGGCAATAATTCATGTTACGAAAATATACCTTGCCTGGAATTTACATTTGTTATATTCTCTTACTATTCTAATGTTCTTGAAAAATTCAGCTTGCACAGCACCTCTTGGTATGGAAAGTGAGGCAATCTTTGACGAACAAATCAGTGCTTCTTCACAGTGGGATGACGAACATTCTGCTCAACAAGCTCGGCTGCATTCAAAGATAAGTCAGAGTAAGCGAGGAGGATGGATTGCTCTCAAAGCTGATCTCAAACAATGGCTGCAGGTTGATCTTCGTGCTCACACGAGAATAACACGCGTGGCGACTCAAGGGAGGAACGCCTTCAACCAATGGGTAACAAGGTACAGGGTGCAATATAGCGACGATGGAGAAATGTTTGAGTTCTTCAAGAGAGCAAGCAATGGATCTGCATGGGTAGGTTACTTTATCTTGATAACATCGTTATAAGGGTTTATCGTCGGTACGTCGGTATACCTTTCTGATAGGTGGCACTGTTACATCTACCTTCAGTTTCATAATAATTATCAAAATCTGAAGGAGCAGCATTGCTAATGATAGTAATCTTTAACTAAATAGAAAAGTCCATTATAACTTAAGTTCTTCGGCGTGCTGTAGATATAGACGCAAATAAATTCAAATTAAAGGTACAAACATCGAAAAAGATCTCGTTTTTTTCATGCGGGATTCGAGATTTACTTAATGACTACAAAAAATATTTATCAGGGAAAGGAAGTGCCGGATAGTATACAGACTTCATAATTTTGGTCACTTTTTTTTTCCCTTTATTGCTGTCGTACCTTTCTGCCCATTCCTTTGGCAACTGTTAGATATGTCAACGAGCACAAAACGGAGTAGGATTCTAAACCAATAGCCTTCACAGATATCTGAACCATTGATACTTGCGTAACGTGGCATCCATGAAATACGGGAGGCCTTAATAACAATAACTGGCCAACATATGTTTGTATGAGAAATCAAGTGTACTTGAAAACCGGTTCTCTCATGCAATCTAATCAGCTAATGCGGCACCTGATCATTGCCGTTGTCATCATCAGCGTTATCACTACAAACCATGGCCTTTTTACCATTAGTAAATCCCTGCTGCAGTCAGGGCCACCATCGCTATACCGCTCTATTTCAAATATTTATCTAGTATCTATTTCAGATTTCCATTTATAAACACCAATGAAATGCAAGTGAGATTTCGCACGAAAACATGATATATTCACAAGTAAAGACAATATGTTATCTTCACATGTGAAAAGATCACTTTTGCCACGGTTATACTTAAAAATCGCGCCTTTAGATGCTTCTCACGAAATGATTTAGTAATTCATTGGTGTTTATAAAATAAATAGAATATTGTTGAAAAATCCGTCGCTGCCCGTTGTTCCGCAAGGCCATGTAATAACCTCCATTTCTTTTGTTTCTATCTCTTTGTTGTGTCTATTTCTATTTCTTTCGTTTCTATTTCTCTGGTATCTTTACATCGCACCCATTAAATTAACAAGGATAAATTAAAACGCGAGGACGTCCATGAGGCACTACGATATTGCAGCGGTGGTCGACAAACCGTTCAAGGTGGATTTCCAACCTCAACCTTACCCATTTTGATGTATTATTTAAAGGTATTTGATGGAAACAAAGACAGCGACACTGTTGTGTACAACAGCTTGAATCCACCCATCGTGGCACGCCATATACGCATACAGCCTGTTGAGTGGCATGGGCAGATATCAATGAGGATGGAACTCTACGGGTGTTCAGGTATTTTAAAGACAGATCCCGCAATTATAAGCCTTGTACGCACAGTTCGATAGGTATAGTATAATATTGCACAGGAGTCACCCGCTCTTCCTGCTCGCGGCTCCTTTTCGCACATGTTTTCTCTAAGCAGAGATAAACGTTGTCTGCACATGACATTACATTTTCGCCGACTCCTTGGCTCAGTTGGGTGAGGATCTGACCACCGTTTGGGAGGTTGCGAATTCAAAACTCTGGCAGGACCAATGCTCAGGGTCTTGCAATAACTAAGGAAAAAGTGCTTCCCTAGGCAATGACGTCAGCACCGGTGGTGATTTGCTATCAGCTACGTCGACCAGCTAAGCTGCCTTTGTGCTGGCTTTCTAGTTTCCTCGGAGAGTCTACACATGGAGGGCATGGAGTTGCCGGTACTGTGCTCTGTCCTCTGTGCTATATAATGGTTTGGGAGGGTAAATGTTCGGATATATTAGCTAGAACGAGCTACTCCACAATGGTGAATAAGGACAGGTGATGGTGGTAAATCGAAGAAAACCTTACGACCTCCGACGCAAGCATCAACAAGGACACCACTAAACAATTGTGTCTCACGAGATAAACATTGGCTCTGCGTTTCCGAGCATTTCTTTTCCGCCGTCTCCCGTAACTTGCAATGGTGTTTGCGAGCAAAGTGTGACATTACAACAACGAATGTTAAACGCTTAGTTTTGATAGTTAAACTATGTTGCAAAAACTTGTGGAATACTCAAGAAATGTATCTAAACCTCAGATTTGCGATTGCATAAGGCTATTGTTTTACCATGGCATTGCAGATCGTAGGACCCCTATCATGAAGCAAACCCTACGTCCATGTACATTGATGAATAGGGCCCCGTCTTTTTTGCCAAAAGTTCCGGTATGAATTCAGAGATTCTCTAGAGTTGACCAAATAAAATGATGTTTTTCATGCTTTTATTTTCTTTATGATATGGCAGAGGGAGAAACAGAGTACCCTAAGAAAAATATCTCGGAGCAGAATAGATAGGCTAACAAATTGATATGACTTTGAACCAAAACGTCCGGAAATTTTAGCCAAACTAGTCGCCAACAACGTTAAATTCCTATTTTGTCTGAACAAGGTTGTGATGAGCCTATTGGTATGGAAAGCAAAGCTATACCAGATTCCCAAATCACCGCATCCTCAGAGTGGGATCAAAACCTCTCAGGAGCACAAGCCAGGTTACATTCCAAGTCAGAGAGCCTGCTCGGGGGCTGGGTAGCTTTTACAAACAATCTCCACCAATGGTTACAAGTTGATCTTGGAAGCTACACCACAGTAACACGTGTTGCTACCCAGGGAAGATTCAAGCATGATCAGTGGGTAACCAAGTACAGTTTGGAATACAGCGACGATGCAGACATTTTCCACGTATTTACGCCTGAAGGTGCCAATTTTCCTAAGGTACTCAAGTTAGTTCTATGCTGTTTTCTACGGTTGGGTCGCGACGTGAGCATAAGCACGAGCAGCAAATACAGTGACATACTGTTGCTAAATGAAATCTGTCTTCCTAACAAATGGTTTTGATGATCAAAACACTACTTAATCTGTATATGTTGCTTGTGCTTTGTGCCGGCGTTCCTAGTGAAAACCTTCCTATATTTAGTTAAGTCACTATGTGGACGCAAGGTCGTACTTCAGTATTTGCAAAAACTAAATTTTGTTCGCTTTCCACTTAATGGCGGCGCAAAAGTCAGTAAGTCTGCATTATCAATCCCTAACGAATGACTGGTGATTTAGCCTGAATTGATATTGCACCTTAGAGCAAGTTGACTAGTAAGTGAGCAAGTAAGAAACAACTTTTATTTAAGGACGTTAACGCATAACAGAAGTTACCTATAAACATGTGTCCCTCTGTCCTAAGGATGTTGCAGTAATTGTGAAAATTTAGTTCATTCCATCATGCTAAAAAGATAGCTGAAACCGTGCGAACAATAATAGGCAAATATAATATATATATTTAGCCAAGCCTAAAAGCGGAGATCCCTGGTTATTTAATCTTACTGCCTTTAGGGTTAATGAAAATAAAAGTTTAGAATTGTCCGTGTTTTGATGTTTCTGGTTGCTGCTTTAATAATTAAATCATTTTCTTTGCTATCTTATGTAGAAAAATTCATTGCCGAACTAGTGAATTCCACGGTAAATGTTACGCTAAAAACCCACATCGCATGAATCACAAAGCAATGAGTGTGATATAGGTTTTTCGAGTGAAATTTACTTTTGAATTCACCAGTTTGGCAATGATTTTTTGTTGAACCGCACGAGTTTTAAAAGAAAACAAGCACACCCTCAGTGAGTGAATGTAAAGGAAAAAAGCCATTTCAGAGTTAACTGTCAATACCCAGCGAATAGGAATCACGCTAAAATTAGAATCGATAAAAAAACTTTGTCAGTTTAAGGTCAAAAAAAGAGTTTTACTGACGTACTTTATTCCACTTTATCTCTGAAAACGAGATCATTCACATTTTGATTTATATCATTGAAACACGCCAGCTTGGCTTGGAACAAGAATCGGCAAAATACGGCGAAGCAACCAAGAAAGGACGAACACTAAATTACCTTTAGGTGCTTTAAAAAAATTGCGGAAAACACAAGCTAGTGAAATTGCCCTCTAATTTCACGATAACTCATTTCGATTACATGTTAATAAAATAAGGGCAAGATTTTCTTGTCACTTTCGAGGCACAATGAAAACCAGTTTAGCAAACGGATTAAAAAAAGCATTTGTTCGCTCGCATTTTAGAGCAAAACAAACAAACAAACAATTCAACTTTATCGTGTGTCCAAAATAGTACAGATAATTAATTGTTATTTAATTCCAGTTGTCAATAAAAATTCGATTTTCATTCCTGAACAAAGGAAAAACCGTGCTCTTTCGCTCTCCTTTCGTTTCTGTTCTAATCATAGGTCCTCCAGGCATCATGTAACCTTATCAGAGCTTTTAAAGATATGCCAAAAATTGCAATACAGAGAAAAAAGCAGCTCTAAGCAAATTAAAAATAAACATTCAGCTTTAAGTCTATATCCTTCCGATGCTTGACTTGAATAACTGCGTAGCCGCAGTGTGGACCACAACTATCATGATATGTCAAACTGGATTGAAACCAGCGAAAAGGAAGAAAGAAAACATTTTCCAAACCGTTTTCCACCTGAATACGAAAAGCCTTGACTGTGTAAGAACTATAGTTGACGTAGCCTAGCCGTGTAGCCGCGTCGAGCCACAGAAAGCGCGCGAAAAATGAATCCTCGCTTATTTTTAGGTGTGTTAAGCAAGGTTGAGCCTGCACTCCGATCGAAAAGTAGTACCTGTCAGCGATCAACTTTAAATAAAAACAGCTGACCTCGGTGAGCTCTAAGCTTGAACCCGCGATATGGTCACGTGATACTGGTCAGCAGAAACCTTTTTTTTGACAGGTGTCAATTGATCAAAAGAGCATGATACTGGTC
>NC_090893.1:33013713-33016213 GCF_036669925.1 Montipora capricornis
ATCTTACTTTTCTCAAGAACAATTTCGTTTACCGTAAAACGTCTCATTAGAAAATAAATGCGTTGCATACAGGCTTTACTTCGCAGAACCCCTGAATAGCGGAATTATTCGTATATCCAAAGATGCATCTCAACCTGTTATGTTGTTAACAACGGCGGACAAGTCAATCAGCGTTCTCGTTGACTTGAGCGTCGTTCATGTTAAAGTTCCCAATATCAATTTGGGTCAAGTGACACATGGGTACGCACAGAATAATAAGAGATATTTCAATAAATATTATATGTGTATTTATTATGCAAATGTGTTAAATTAGCACCCGTTTTGCTTTTAAAGTTGAGAGAGGGCTCATCGTTAAAAATCTGGATTTTGGAAAGCACATGGGCAAGAAGCAAATATTTATCAGTGTCAATGGAAGTGACTGCTTAAGAGCAGCTTTGGGTGCATTAAGAAGGTGAAGACATATAGGAAATATTGAGGACTTGCATGTAATGAGGCCTCTAGAAAAGCACTTCACGGTTATTTTGTAGTCACGGGAAAACAAAGTCCTCACGGTTTCGAGACCGGCTCTTCAACGTAATTACTGCACATGAGTGAACATATTCCTGTATTATTATTATTATTATTATTTTAATATGTTTAATTTATTTCTAAATACAAACAGTAAATACAAATACAAACAAAAGTTTGCGTTACAATGGTATTTGGCTTGAAATTCTTGAACAGTTAGGTATTGGCCGTTTTCATTAGAAAGCTGTTGGATCGAGTGGATACCCTTCATAAACCATTCCCTTATAAATAACGGTTTCCCATCAACTAAGATGTCTTTGTTATTAAAGAGGATCGTGTCGATTCCTTGATCATAATTGTACAGAGTCTTGATTTCGTAAAATGCAATAAGTATGTCTCTATAGAATGTCGGAATAAGCGTTAAATATTTGACATCATAGTTACATCGAAGCAGAAAATTAAGGCCTCCATGTTTGTTAAAAAAAGTAGTCTGGTACTACTTTCCAAAATTAACTGCAGTTATCTCTAAAACTAAATCTTTTGATCCACGCAAGTCTAAGCGTTTTTCTTGTAAGTTCGATGTCAATCATCCGTAGGCCCTCTGTGGAAAGGTCTTGATACATACTATTGCGTTTTATTTTGTCCTTCTTATTTTTCCAAAGGAACCGAAACATTTTATCTTTTACCATTGACACTATTTCCTTAGGGACGTTAACATTGGAAATTGAGTATATTAAGCTAGACAACCCCAAAGATCTAATTATAAATACTTTTCTATAGAGCGTTAATCCTCTTGATTTCCAAATATCTAAATTGGTCTGTAGTTTTTGTACTTTCACATTAAAGTTCATCTGGTTATTACCTCTTTCATCATAGGAAACGTAGATTCCTAATAATTTGGTGGGAGTGTTCATCCATTTCATCCCTAGCGGTTTGGTTCTATTATTCAACCATTTCCCAAGCGAGAATGCTTTTGTTTTCTCTACGTTGAGTACTAATCCGGAGAAATTCCCAAAAGAGTTCATAGTTTCTAAGGCTTGTTCAGAGGAAGCCACATCGCCACAGAAGAAGTTGGTATCGTCTGCAAATTGGCTTAGTTTGATCTCTGAGCCAAAAATTCTGATACCTTTAATGGTTGAGTTTTGTCTTATTTTGTTAGATACTATTTCTGCTGTTAAGATAAACAGATATGGCGAGAGTGGACATCCTTGTCTGACTCCTCTAGAGGGCTTAAACCAGTCCGTTGCCAAGCCGTTGTTCAAAGCTGCGCTTTATTTGTCCACGTAGAAAATCTCGATCCATTTTCTTAAGCTGTCACCAAAAGTCACCAAATATAAGACCATTCCAGGGAGTCAAAAGCTTTCTTAAAATCAACTGATATTAATATACCGGGAGTATTGTTCATCCGTAGGTGCACATCTATTAGCAAGCCTTAATAGAGCATATGAGCTCGGGAGGTGATCGGACTCTCAGCGTAGGGGCATAATTACGCTTTTACCGAAAGACGACGCTGAATTATTGCTTTTACAGAATTGTCGTCCCATCACTTTACAAAATGTGGATTATAAAATGCATCCAAAGCCATTGCAAGGCGAATTGAGCCAATGCTCACAAAGCTCGTACATGCGGACCAAACGGGCTTCATAAAAGGGAGATATGTTGGAGAAACAGAAGGGTCACGCAATCAGGCATCAATATTAATTCCGTAATTCAGGACTCTCATTTGATTGGCTATCTGTGAGTTTCTTCCATCATTGACCAATCAGAATTATCGGCTTGTTTCCTCTATTTGCACTGAATTAAGTCTGTTCTACACTGTGTACGTGTTACCTGAAAACTGCGTTTCTCTTAGCCAATAAGAATGGCTAAAGTTTCTATTTATATATAAGGTGGAAGCATATGGGGAATATTGAAGAAGTGTATGTTCAAAAAAGCCGTAACGAATTGTGGCTGATAGAAAAGCTGTAGGTTATTTCCGAATCGAAACCCACTG
>NC_090893.1:33023713-33068713 GCF_036669925.1 Montipora capricornis
TGAGATTTTTTTAATTTTTTTTTTTTTTAATTTTCTGATACAAGAAATCAAGCCGGGCGCTCCTTGCGTCTAGGGTGAAAATGGGCCTTAAAATGCGAGGTAAAAAGGTAAAGTCAGCTTACAGGCCTAGTGGCCCATCAGGCCGGAACTTATCCCCGGTTTCTGTAGCATGAAGCGACTAGGAGTATTTCTACTCCCCCCTGGATGGGATGCTTGTCCATCGCAGTGTTACCCCCAGCATTCGCTGGTACCCATTTATACAGCTGGATGGAGAGAGGCACCGAGGGAGTAAAGTGTCTTGTCCAAGAACACAACACAATGTCCCCGGCCAGGTCCCGAACCCGGACCATTCGCTCCGAAGTGGAGCACACTAACCGTGAGGCCACCGCGCCAGGTACATTTTGACATTTTGTCCACATGTTTCCTAGACAATGACGTCATGATGACGCCAGAAAGTCGGATTTAAAAGTTCATACCTTATTCATAAATAAACAATTCTTCTTATAGTATGCCCTTTACTAGAAATACTCTAGGCTATGAATTTGAAGCTAATGGTACCAATCTTGAGTGGTGAGATATAAAAAGGGTATATTGCATTTAACAATCAAGGGCATTTGGCTTGCAAAATTGTAAGTATGAAGGCAGGTGGCCTTTTGTTTGCATCTCATTGTGATTAATTATGACAGAATCACAAAATAGCTGCCTTTACCACGAAGGAGCAGGAGGAGGAGGAGGAGGACTTTACCACGAAGGAGGAGGAGGAGACGAAGACGAAGAACCACTATGATCATAATTATAAAATAACCCACCTTCTAACTCTGGTACAGTTACCCCGACATGAGAGATCATTACTAGTTTGCATACCTGTGGAAGCAGTTACGGCATCAGATGAGCTGCTGCATACACTGATGTTAAATGTAGTGACGCCATATAAAGAGATTGCGTTACACGTGTATAATCCAAAGTCTTTGGATGACGAAATTGACAGATTAAAAACTCCGTTTACACTCTTATTGGAAACAAGTTGCCCTCCTTTTGACCACTCATAAAATTTTGGAGATATGCCAGGTGCATTGCAAAATAGAGTTATCGTGTGACCTATTTCTGACGTCGCACATCCCGGAGACAGTGGGCTAATCCAGATCCTACCTTGTGGAATTTCTGAAAGTATAAAAGGGGGTTGCCCATTGGTTTCTAAACACTGAAATGAGTTGTTTACTTTACTTCACTTCACTTCACTTCACTTCACTTCACTTCACTTCACTTCACTTCACTTCACCTCACTTCACCTCACCTCACCTCACTTCACTTCACTTCACTTCACTTCACTTCACTTCACTTCACTTCACTTCACTTCACTTCACTTTACTTCACTTCACTTCACTTTACTTTACTTTACTTTACTTTAATTGTGCATTTTTTTTTTGCGTACCATTCTTTGCACAAGGAAGGCGGGGTACCGCACAAAAAATTAACATAAGGGTAGGATATACAGGGGGCCATCGTGAAGTGAAGGTAGAAAGTGGGGGAAACACGGAAAAGTTGGCTGAACCAGGTTTCTTAGCAATTCAATCACATGGAATATCTTAACTTATCAATTTACAAATTTATTTTAATCCACACTAAAGGGTGCTACAGTCACGTACCTATTTCCTCCGTCTTCGTAGGCACCATTGCCTTACTTGGGATACTAACATCGCTTTTCCAATTCTTATACACTGCGTATACTCTGAAGAAATATTCTTTCCCTTCTTTTAGATCAATCACAGTCGCTGTCGTATTGCTTACAGTGCAATCCTGACCAATAAGATTTTCCATACAGTGAGCCTCTTTCCAAGTCGTTTCCTCACAGCATCTTACCTCTACTGTGTAGTTTGTAAGCACTAAATTGGTAGAACTCCATCCCAATACAATGGAATTTCTGGATCTTGAAATGAAATGTGGTTCGACAGGGGTACCTTCAAAATGTAAGAAATATGCGAAGTGTGGTTTCTAAGCAAGTTTCTAGAATCACTACTTCACCCTACTTTCTTTCACCGGGGTAATTAATGTATTTCAGGAGCCGACAATTCCATTGTGTTCGTGTCACGGCGTTTTCGCAGACCAATTTATTTTTAGAATTTCCGCGAATGAGTCTTCCACGGGAGCCCGATGACCAATTACAAGAAACTAACCTGACTTCATAGGGTCACCGAACTGGAACTGCCTTTAGATCGGTCTGTAAAAATGCCGTGACTTAGGCCATGTATGGGAGCTGTAGGCTCCGGGTCGTGCGTTCCTGTGTAATTTCATTGACCTACCGAGCCAAATTATGCAAAAATTTAGAAGTTGTCAATAATAATAACTTTATTTATATAGCACTCATATCCATGTATCGCTGTCCATGGTGCTTAAAATATGCTATAATATCATTAGCGTTCGAAGACGGCGAAGATGGTGTCTTTCTAACAACTTCACAATACTCACGTAACCAGAGTAGACCCTCGATTGCGAAGCGAGAGGACTGGTCTTCAGATCCACGAGAGGACTGGTAAAGAACCTTTGCGCGTATTCCTTGTTTATGTCAAGATTACGTTCGGCCGAAATCGCCACTCACTCCCTCTCTCATACATTTATTAAAAAAAAAAGTACATTAATTCAATTTTCATCTTCATTAAATAAATCTTAAATATATCAATATATATTTACCAAGCTCCTTAGTTTCCATTGCTTGTGATGTTTCACTAGTCCATTTCGTAGGGAAAGCTAACCTGATATAGTACGCATGTCCAGGACTTAAGTCAGTCACCGTTATACTTTTACTAAGGTTCGTTACGACGCATGAATCGTTGAGAATGCTTTGGCTGCATCTTGTTTCAAGCCATTTTTTCGTCTTATTCGTCCATATTTCTACTGTGTATGCAACATGTTTCATGGGAGGTACATGAAATTCAAGGGTAATGCTATCCAAGCTATTTGAGATAAACTGAGGTCTTGCTGGAAAGACAAAAGAAATAGAATCATGAAAAGTATTTTGCTAAACCTTTGCCTGTTGTGGGATCTGCTTATATTTTGACTTCATACATGAATTTGAGAGGTATTGCGGGATGCATGCCCGTAGAGCTGTTAATCAATTGTGGTCCAAAAAAAAAAATTAAGTGGGTCCAATAATTATAAGTGAGGAATCTGCGAGTGACCAAAGTCTTGCATGATAAGTGACCTATGAAGAGTTCCAAACTAAAGAAATGCCTCTTTCCATCTTGAGCAGCCCATATATATTCGTAATAGAAAAGTATAGGAATCGTATGAACGGGAGTGCATTTCGTGATTTAGGGTAAGAGTGTTTTCAGGAGGCTCGAAATAATTTTGTTATAAAAACGAGTGATAAAAAAGTAAGAAGAACGACGTTTCGACCGCTCGATGGTCATTTTCAAGTTCAAGTTCATGGATAGAAAAATTCCGCATATATACAATTTCTGAAACAATGGAATGAAAGGTAAAAGCTAACTTGATTGACATACGAGCAATAAAAATTATAACAGAATGCGAAAATGAAGTGTAAATAAGAGGTGAAGAGAATGAAAACTATTAGAAGTGTTAAGCAAACAGCTTTGCTCCGATGGAATCACTCTGTTTGTTAAATTTTTGCTTAAGGTTTCGAATAAGAAACATTTCAAAAATCAAGCAATCGAACTTGTTCGAGCGCTTCCTCAGGATCCTAAAGTTCTCTGCGATTTCACGTACGTGGCTCAAGAACAACATGGAAACGAGCCACGTAAAAGATGTAAACGAGTAAAGTTGCAAATTCAGTGAAAATGAGGGATTACAAGATCAGAATTAACGCATGCGTCACCCGCTCATTCGAGTCCGCGCGCGAGTGGAGCTATACGCCAACACAAAAGGGATTTACGTGATCATTACACCATTTGTGTAGAATTTTCGTAGTTTTCATGAATAGGATCTAGGAGATGTCTGTTTATATTCCATATATATAGGAATTGGAAGAAAGCTGAGCAAAATTAGCGGTATTTTTTTATTTCTGGTTTCCCATTTTGAATCATGAGTGCGCTCAGCTAAAAACCCTTTCGAGCCTCCTTAAAAGTACTTAAGTAGGCGGAAGCAATTACTTTCAAAGCATCACTAGGGACCATAAATCACGAAATGCAAGTTCATAAGATCTTTTATCATTCAATGGATTTTTTCTTTCCTTTTCATGGCAGAGAGTCAACCACGTGACCTGCAAATAACTGTCTACAAATAAGTGTTTTGCTGCAAATAATATTCTGCCCATGCGTAATTGAATTCACACTCTTGTGTGAAAATGGCAGTTCGCTTTCCTGAGTTTTCAGAAAAATTGTTGGGAATTGTGAAAAATAAAGTTAACTCAGTCATCTAATGAAAAAATAATTATTGAACTCGGTTATCGCAAAATATCGTGATTTGTCAGTGGCGAAAAAGGGATTTAAGTGATCGTTACACCATCTGTGTAGAAAAAAATCAGGATATTTTGCTCAACCTCGTCCAGTAATTGTTAATTATTTCTTATATACTCCGTGCAATCCGCGTGTTTCCATAGCAACTTCTGTATTGCACTCTATAAAGTATTTATGCACCCGTCATTAACCAACCAAAAACGCGATATTACTCACCTAATTGATTGGCGGGAAATTAATAACAACTTCATCAACATCGTGATTGGCTCTTGTACCTCGGGCATCGAAACACCCTTTCAGCTTACTCGCGTTTAATGTCATGGGCGCTTCGTCTGATCTTTTTTCGTAACCATGAAAATTTACAACAGGAAATTTACCTTGGGAAATGTCGTTCAAACTCACTAAATGCAGTTTTTCGTGGTAAAAGTGTAATTTACGTACCGCGGTAAAAGTACCCCGTGTAACTGTATCTAATAAGTAGGGTAAAAATGTGCATTTTATCAATTACGTCTTTTGTAAGTCTATTTATTTGTCTTTAAAAAGCTTTATTTCGGCTGGAAAAAAAATCAGGGTTGTTTTTACTTAGGCTGAGCTTTACTCTCCTTTATATCAGTGAGTATATAATGCTCTCATGACTATTCGATAATGTGGATTGGGATAGTCATGCAAAACAGAGACAACGAAAATTACCTCTATTTAAACATCTCACTCCAGCAGCTTGATTCTCTGCGCAGCCGTTTTTTCCCCAGCCCGAGTGAGAACAGTGAATTAAAGAAGTCTCGTCTCCATTGCACTGTACCTCGGTCATCCACAAGGTTCCATTATCCAGCTTGAAGGAGATATTATTTCGAAACGAAGAGACTTCAGTATAACCCAATGAATGACAAAGAACAGCAGCATCAACCGCATCCCACCCTGCACCGCAAACTACTCCCCATACCCCAGAGAAGTAGACTTCAACTCGGCCCTCAGAGACGTTTGGACCTTCAACTAAACGAACTGTAAAAAAGAAGCACTAATTGTAAGCTCACCAAGCAGAGTTGTTTAAAAAATGTATATGATTCATATGAACGAAAAAAAAGGAAGGTTGATCGACCCAGCTTGACTGTATCATTCATAACTGATTTAACATGATAAAGATCTGTAATTATGTGGAAATAAGCCATTTGATTTCAGAGCAAAAGCAAAGATCATTACGGTTAACGTAGCAACGCTTGAAGGAGTTGACGAGTAATGTGTTATTATTCAGTGGCTAACTATGTGCTTTATTGGGCGTTTGCGGGAATATGAATATACGGAAAATATGTGCAGGTTTGTCACAATACATTGTAATAATTTTAAAGAAAACGACAACACTCTTGAATTTGCAAAACATGTTTCGACAGAAACTTCTGTCATCTTCAGTTGATAGATTTACAAAGCGTTAGAAGTTGAATTTATAAGTAGGAAATATATATATAAATTATAAATTCAACTTCTAACGCTTTGTAAATCTATCAAATGAAGATGACAGAAGTTTCTGTCGAAACATGTTTTGCAAATTCAAGAGTGTTGTCGTTTTCTTTAAAATTTTAACTTGCCTGCTGTCATCAAGATCCTTGGAAACATTGTAATAAGTTCTTCCATTTGCCGGAAGGCAACAGGGCAGGGACGAGTTAACAGTGTACAGGACACTTTCAAGATTTTTAAAGTATGACTTGGCAAGGAAAGCCATATGTCAAGTTTTGGTAATAGTCTACGGAGTTTATTTTGACAGAAATATTTACGTTCTTTTCTCAGGCAAGTGATATCTTTTTTATCCATCCAAATGTTTGGTTAAAATTTTCTTCAGGGATAGCTGCCTTCATGCAGATGGAATAATGAAGTAATGGAAGCGGTCACAAAAAAAAGACATGTTTCGCCAAAGCAACATCTTAAATTAATGGTCTACTTAACAGTTGTCTAACCGAGCTTTTCAATAAAAGCAAGGTTATTTCCTCCTTATTCAACATGCAGGACCCCACTGAAAACCGCATAGGCGAGTTGGTTCCCAGAAACATTATTATTATATTGAAAGAACGTACCTGTTTCCTGCGACCACGCCTTCAATGCAAGGATTCCTTGAAAAAAAAAAGACATATGAATTAATATTAGATAAAATATCATGACAGTCCAAGTACTGTAAAATATAAATACTTCAATATTCTAAGTGACAGTTTACCACACAAAGAACAATGTTATAGCCTTGCATAATTCCTTATCGAGTATGAAACGGCAAATAAATAAATAAATAAATAAAGGAAAGAGAGAATGAAATGCAAATAAGCAATTTCATAAATTAATCAATAATGAAGTCCTTCCCCTGGATATTCTATGGAGCCACAGAAAATTAAACGTGAATTTTTTGAATCATAGTCATGTACTAATTACAATTTACTCTGAAGTCAACTTAAATGGTTCTCATTGTCCAACACGTTAAATAGTTTGGAATATTAAACAATGACTTTGACGGCTGTCGAAGTCACCTCCTTATTATATCGCAAAGCATTCTCAGGCTAAATCGAAATCTCTGATTGGCTGGTTTTCAGCGAGGATTTCATAGTACGGACCATTACGTTACATTTCCGTATTTTTCTCTCTCCTAGGAAACTCAAGCTGAGCGAAACCCAAAACGTTTTCCAAACAGCATATCAATTTTTTTCATCACAGCGGCACAGTTATAGCAAGCGGATTTAAGTTTTAATGTAAAAAGTTACCTTTTAAAGTTTGTTTATTGAAGACGAAAATTACAATCGTTCACCAAGCGGGAACGTGTCCGCTCGCTCAAAGAAACGATCCCATATAATAAACAAATTACTAATCTTCCTTGTTTGCGACCGTACTGGGGAATATTAAACCTGGGTCGTTTTTTTAACACACCTCCCTACACTTGGTCCGTGCTGCCACTACCTTGGGGCAACATTTCCCAGTACGGCACTTGCGCTCGGTTAGTAACTTCTTACTAACCGAGCGCGAGGGCTGTACTGGGGAGAAAATTGGCCCGAGGTCGTGGCAGTACGGACCGAGCGCAACGAGGTCCGTACAAAAATGACCGAGGGCCAATATCTCCGGTACGGCTCGAGCTATCCCGGTTAGTAAGTAGTTTGTTATATGGCTTTTTAATTACCTTTTGCTTTGTTTTTGCAAGCCCGTAATCAGCCCGTGGGCATTACGGGAGAATAATGCCCTACAATTCAGTCACAATTAGCAAATCAGAGCGCGCGTTATATCGGCTACAAACACAAGTCATGTAATAATAAGAGGTTATTATTTTCGTCATGGGCCTTGTTGCCCCTTTCCGTGTACAAAGAAACAAGGAGGGAACATGACCTTGTTCTCCGAGAATGGGTTGTTCAACCTCGCTCCCCGGGTCTCTCTTCTCTGCCTCCATGCGTTGGCGATAAGAAAAAGACCCTGGTTCAGGCTGGTCACGTGCCTCCCAAATTCTGAGAGGTAAACCAATGTTAGGGGAGGGGAAGCAATGTAGGCCTTGTCATCATTGCGTTTGAGAGAATCAGCACGCATCTGATTTTGTGGTCAGACGAGCATCGACAAAACGTTTTACTGCAAGTTATTTTATGCACTACATATGGAATTTAACGTGAAAGGCAAAAGGTTGTTGTTCGGACGCTACAGAAAATATACTCACGTCGTTCGAATTTTCACCCGTGTCAGCCGTGTGAAGATCCGGATTCAAGTTCAAGTGAGCAGTCGAATTGAGTAATGACAAAGAATTCTAATAGTTTGCGGCAGTTTTAAAGAAAAGAAGGTTTTGCCATGGAAGAAGACAAGTGAAACGTTTATTCAAGGGAAACAAACATATTCAGCGATCGATCAGCCAGTGTCATGTTTTATATGACACGTATCGACCTCAAATCAAACTATATGAACATGGGCAGGTATTATATTTTGTTCCTTTGATTTTCGTTTTTCTTTCGAACTTTAATATCTAAGTCGCATGCTTGTAGATCAATGATCGACAGGTCACAGGATGATGCCAAATGTAGAATGTGTAAACAAAACAATGAGACCATCAGCTACATGGTAAGTGGGTGCTCGAAACTGGCGCAGAAGGAATACAAAAAGAGGCACGACAATGTAGCTAGGGCAGTTCACTGGGACCTGTGAGAAAAATATGGGTTTGAGCGAAGTGAGAGGTGGCGTGACCATGTCCCGGACAGTGTACGTGGAAATGAGGATTACAAGATCCTGTGGGACTTTAGTGTACGGAAAGACCACGAGACCGAGGCTAGGAGACCGGATTTATTAATCATTGACAAAAGTGAGAAGAACTGCCAAATCATAGGCGTGGCAATCCCGGAAGATGGAAGGGTGAGAGCAAAAGGAGATGAGAAAGTAGAAAAATATCAATACCTTGCGAGAGAAGTTCGAAAGATGCGGGAAGTAAGAACAAAGGTGATACCCATAGTGGTAGGGGCGTTGGGAACAATACCAATGAGATTAAAGGAAAATCTGAGGACCATAGGTGTTGACACATCCATTGAACTGATTCAGAGATCTGTACTGTTGGGCTCGGCAAGGATTCTTAGGAAAGTGCTGGAAAAGTAGGCAGGAGAGGAAAGTACAATGAAGGGCGCTTCTTGGTTTTTTTCCTCGCTCCGACGAAGGGCTAACGCTCGAAACGTCAGCTTTTCAAATCTTTCACAGTGGTTATTCGACCTTTATCAACACGTTTGATAAAATCAATTTCTTGGTTTCCTAAGACAACCTGTTGTTGCCCGGAACTACTGAAAACCAGATTCTATCTGACATTATTAGCAATAATAATAATAATAATAATAATAATAATAATAATAATAATAATAATAATAAATAATAATAATAAAAGCTGGAAAGCTCCAGGGAAGGATGGTGTTCAAGGTTATTGGATTAAGAACCTTAGCAATCTTCATGAGCGGATTGCTAATCCGAGATGAACAAGATCCTGATGGGAGAAGATAGCCCACCTGCATGGATGACATATGGTCGTACTGTACTCTGTCAGAAGGATCCGAGAAAAGGTAATGCAGTACAAAACTATCGTCCAATTACTTGCCTCCCACTGATGTGGAAACTTTTAACGGGAATGATAGCTGAGGAGACGTTAATTATCTTGAACGAGAGAAACTCTTGCCAGAAGAACAAAAGGAATGTAAACGGGGAGACCGTGGAACAAAGGATCAATTACTTATCGAGAAGACTGTATTGAAAGATTGTAAGAAAAGGCACACCAACTTATCCATGGCCTGGATAGACTATAAGAAAGCGTATGACTTTGTTCCGCATAGTTGGATCAATGAATGTACGGAGATGTTTGGAATTGCAGAGAATGTAAGAAACTTATTGAAAAAGAGTATGGAGCAATGGAAGTTATCGATGATGTCTGATGGTGAAGATCTTGGGAAGGTAAGTGTGAAAAGAGGGATATTTCAAGGAGAAAGTCTGTCGCCACTATTGTTTGTTTTGAGTATGGTTCCATTGTCGTTGATACTTAGGAAGGTAAATGTATACTATGAATGGGGAAATAAAGACTACAAGCTAAATCATTTGTTATATATGGTTCATTTGAAGCTGTTTGCCAAGAGCGAAGAACAAACTCACTGGGAAAATTTGGACCATTTACAGACTTCATAAAATGTCTGTAAATCATCAATTTACAAACTTTAACACTTTTACTCGATGAATATAAAATCTCTGTAAATTTATTTTACAGATATTTTACAGAGTTTTGGTGAGTAAAGCTCTATAAAAAGTTTGTAAAATGTTTATAAAATATAACAGCTACAACATGAGGAAATACTTGAAATTTACAGACTTTATAAAATCTCCCAAAAATGTCTACAAATCGAAAATTTACAAAGATGTTAGGCTATTTGGTCAGGTCTCATTAACTAGTACACTTGTAAAAACTGTTCATGTCTTTAACATTGATATTGGGATGGAGTTTGGAATGAAAAAATGGGGGATGTTTATCATGAAGAGAGGGAAAGTTGTTAAATGTGAAGGAATAATGCTACCAAATAATGAAGTAATGAAGAAGGTTGAAAAGGAAGGATACACATATTTGGGTATAGTTTGATTGGATAAGATCAAAGAGGATGAAATGAAAAAAAAAAAACAATAAAGGAATATAACCGAGGGCTTCGATTGATCCTAAAATAAAAAAAAAAAAATGGGAAAAACAAAATAACAACAATAAATACATGAGCAGTGGCAGTATTCAGAGATGGAGCAGGAATACTATAGTGGAAAGAGAGTGAGTTGAGAAACGTGGATAGGAAATCAAGGAAAACAATGAGAATGTATGGAGCGTTACATCCGAAGAGCGATGTGGACAGATTGTTCATTAAGAGGAAAGAGGGAGGTAGAGGCCTGATGAGTGTGGAATGTTGCGTTAGAGAAGAAGAAAATAGTTTGGGTTTTTATGTTGCCAATTCTGAAGAAAACGTCATTAAGGGAGTCTAAGCAGCTGAGACAGTCAATACGGAAGATACTTTAACGAGTGAAGAATTTAAAAAACAGATAGAACAACAAAACTGGACTAAAAAGAAAATGTATGGACAGTTTGTCAGGGACATGCCAGAGAATGTTGATAAGAATAAAACTTGGCAATGGTTATCCAAATGTCATCTGAAGATTGGGACAGAAGCATTGTTATGTGCCGCACAGGAACAGACCACCAGGACAAAGTATGTATAGCACTACATCGATAAGACCAGTGAAAGCCCCCTGTGTAGATTATGTGGAAAAAAATGTAAAAGCGTGCAACACTTAGTATGTGGATGTGAGAAATTGGCTTAGAAAGAATATAAGAGACGACGCTACAATGAAGCAAAGAAAGTCCATTGGGAGTTTTGTAAGAAGAATGGGTTGGAGCATGCGGAAAAGTGGTATGAACATGTCCCAGAAGGAGTAGTAGAAAATGAAGAAGTCAAAGTTTTGTGGGATATCAATGTTCATTGTGACAATGTGATAGAGGCAAGAAGACCAGACATAATTATAATTGACAATAAAGAGCGAAAGGAGATAATCATCGATATTGCTGTACCAGCTGATGTAAGAGTAGGGGAAAAAGAAAAGGAAAAAGTGGAAAATACCAGGACTTGAAGAGAGAGATCGGAAGATTGTGGGAACTCAAAATGGTAGAAGTCGTACCTGTAGTGATAGGAGCCCTTGGAAGTGTCACCAAAGGATTTGATAGGTCGATTGGAAAGCTAGGGATACCATTCAATGTTGGAGTAATGTAAAAAACTGCCTTGTTGGGAACTGCAAGGATATTGAGGAAAGTGTTGGAAATGTGAAGAAGAGATAATTCTGTTAGCCTTTGGTCATTTGTTATGACGAGCCTAACAGAAGAAAAGACGGCAATGACAACAGCCAAAACATGATGTTGAAACTCTATAATAATAATAATAATAATAATAATAATAATAATAATAATAATAATAATAATAATAATAATAATAATAATAATAAACATTATACCAACAGATGATAGAAACAACAGTAAGGAAGAACACCAGGGGATTAGTGGATGTTGACAAATGCCGGCTATGCGGGGAGCACAGAGAAAGAGTTCAACACCTTCAGTCTGGATGCAAGAAGCTAGCAGGATCAGAGTATGTCAAACGACATGACAATACCCTGAAAGTGCTAGCAGTGAAGTGGGCTATTGAAAATGAACTGCTCCCTGAAGAGACGGAGTGGTATGCAGTGAATTGGGAACGAGGAAAAGTGATCGAAAACGATGAAAAGAAATTTTTTTGGGACTGGGAACAACGAATGACAACGACCTGTATTGCGAAAAGACCATATCTCATATTAGAAGACAAAGTACAGAAAACGATACTGTTGGTTGATATGAAGTGCCCGAACGAATCAAATAAGGAAGCCAAACGAGAGGAAAAGATCAGAAAGTATCAACAGTTATGCTTCGAATTACGAGAGGGGTATACTGTTAAAGTGATTCCAATGATTATTGGATGTCTCGGAGGAGGAATGAAAAAATTGAAAGTCAATATGAAACGAATATTTGATAACGATAACGATAAAGAAATAGAATTGATAGCACACGAGATGCAAAAGACAGTATTGTGGGAGAGCGAATCCCTTATTAGAAAGATCTTATCTGGACTGTTGACGTGATGGCTACACGATGGGACAAAGGGGTAAAGAATTAATAGCACACGAGATAGCTAGAATTAATAGCAAAGGAGAGGCAAAAGGCAGTATTGGGGAAAATGAAATCCCTTATGAGGGAAATTTTATCTGGACTGTTGACATGAGGTGTCTTTATTATTTAGCTGATCGAATAGAGTAATCAGCCCTCATCCGTACTGCTCTATTTTGTAATTTTCGTAATTTGTCAGCACGTGTTTTGGAGCAGTCATTCCATATAACATCACAATAATCAAATTAAGGTTGTACAAGCGAATAGTAAATTGTCTTAACAGTCTCCTGATTGTCGTTTAGTTTTCGAGCTAACTACATTCCAGGTTAGCATTTCATCAATATGACCCCCCAATAACTTAGTAGAAGGTTTCAGTGTTCAATTGGCCAATCATCCATCTCTTTCAATTCATGAATTTAGCTTTTGTCTAGTCATATAACAAGTTTTGGAGGTATTGCAACTTAAATTGTTTGTCTTAAGCCAATCGTGTACTGCAGCTAAATCACTATTTAAGGAACATTCAATTGTGGATATACACATATCATCGGCGAACATACCAGGTGTTGTATGTTGCAGACATTTTGGGAAATCCTCTACATAAATTATAAACAAAAATGGCTCAAGTATAGAATCCTGGGGATTGCCACATGATTCACATTGTTCTATGGATAAGACTCCATTTACGTAAGATCTTTGTGTTCTATGAGGGTCCCCAATAGGGTTTTCGGGATCCGGGAATTGGCTTTTTTGGAGCTCGGGATTCGGGATTATAAAGAAATATGAAAGCGGGACTCGAAATTGCATTTATGGGCGGGACGCGGGATTTAGCGTAATTACGAAGCGGGATCCGGGAAATCGTCAATTTGAAGCCCCGAGATCCTTGATTTTTGACGCCGAAAAATTTAAACTCAACTCAGCTTTCTCCGTCGCCAGCGACGGAAACGACCGGAAATTTTCACCACGCTAACACCTACCTTTTGTGACCCCTATGGAGTGATCTTTGTTGTGAACTTTGACCGTAATAAGATCCACAAACTTTAGAAGTGCAGCCAAAGAGGACGTTAAAAGAACAATCCATTGGGCGGCGCACTATTTTAAAAATCCCAAGGCATTGTACCCAAACGCACCATGGCTCTCTCGTCCATGCCTACCATGCAGCCCTTGACACCTGTGACGACAACGCTATAATTTAAACAAAGTATTAGGGATTGGGCCCAGACGTTTGGTGCGGCAGTCCATTAGCACTCTGTCAGAAAACAAATTACGATTGCAATAGCCGGAACGCTGCCTTCCTACCTACCTACCTACATCCGGTCTCCCTTGAGCCAGCTGAACCCTTCGCAAGGAAACTGAGAGGGACGAAGCAGGAGATGCAGACGACGAAGAAGGCGTTCTTAAGTACGATTCGTCTAGCAGCGATGAAGATTCAGAAGAACAGTCCGTTGGTGATGAAAACGACGAACTGACAATGTTGGTGACGTTCCTGGCATTTTTGGACTGCGACGTCAACTTCCTTCTCGGAACGGTTTCCCGGTTCGGAAGAACTATTCGCTTCAATGACAGAATAATATCGAAAGCCATTGCCATGATTAACTGAAAAGTCTGAAAATACTTCTTAATGGATGCTACTGAAAACACTTTAAATGTATTATTTTAATGACTAGAGAGTTAAAGCTTCACTTTTATGACAAACGTGAAACGGCAGTGATGATCACCTAGCCATTTTCCTCACCTTTCGAAACGCCTGCTTGTCGCAGTTTGCCATTTTTAGCTTGACGGCATTGTTTACATGCTAATTAGGAATTTTAGGAAGAAAAGTATTATTGTAGATGATTGTATACGTTAGCACTCATATCACAGGCCATTATCGCCGTTTTATGAAACACTGATGCGTAACCTCCCTACTGCTTAATTAAATCTAAACTTACACCGAATTTAACAAAGTGGAACATGTCAACAGATTCAATTATTACTAATCATGGACAATCACTCATCATTTCGGTTTCAAAACTATAATTGCGAATTGCTATTATTAATTATTACGGTCAATTGGATCATAAAAGGTTGCTGGAAAAGACTACAGGCGTATTCTAAATCAACTGTAGTTGCAATTGACGACCAGGAATGGGCATCATGTTGTGACGTCATGATCGGGATCGGGATTGGCCGATAAAAACGTTCGGGATTTCGGGATGAAGGAAAAATTTTGGTCGGGATGGCGGGATTGAAGAACCCTATTGGGGACCCTCTTCTATCAATCAAATATGATTTAATTAAGCAACTGAAGAGCATTAATTGCCAATAAAAAAGTAAAAGTCTCCGCTTACGAGCCAGAAGGCTCATCAGGCCGGCGCTTATCTCCGGTTTCTGTAGCATGAAGCGACTAGGAGTATTTGTACTCCCCCCTGGATGGGATGCTAGTCCATCGCAGGGTTACCCCCAGCATTACGCCGGTACCCATTTATACACCTGGGTGGAGAGAGGCACCGTGAAAGTAAAGTGTCTTGCCCAAGAACACAACACAATGTCCCCTGCCAGGCCCCGAACCCGGACAACTCGATCCGGAGTCGAGCGCACTAACCATGAGGCCACCGTGCCTCCCACTAATTGCCAATGACACCGTAAAAATAAATTTTAATTATTTATGGTCTACAGTGTCAAAGGCTTTATTAAAATCTATAAAGACACTACCATTAAGCTTACCAGCATCCATGTTGGTAAGCCAAAGGTTTACTGCACTTATCAAAGCTGTACAGGTTGAATGACTCGGTCTAAATCCAGATAGAGAGTCTGTCAAAAGATTTCCTGCGTGGAAATACTCTAACAGCTGAGTATGCATGACCCTTTCTATAATTTTTGATATGGCAGGTAGAATAGTAATCGGTCTATATTTGTTTGAAATACTTCTTTCATCGGACTTAAAAATAAGTTGCACTTTTGCCTTTGTCCAATCATCAGGAAATATTCCAGTCTTCAACACTTGATTTAGAATATCACATATAGAATTTGAGATGTATGGACTACAAAGCTTTAGAAGTCTGCTAGAAATATTATGCAATCCGCAACTTACCGAGGGTTTGAGTTTAGTGATCAGGCTGTGAATGTACCCTTCACTTACACGGCGAAAATAAAAATTTGAGTCGGTTCTATTTAAAAAGTCCTCTAGTTGAAAAGCAGTGTCTGGAATACCAGATTCCAGTTTACTACCTAGGGAACAAAAGTGGTTATTCATCTGCTCAGGTATATCGTGCTTTTCTGTAAAATCTCTGCCCTCATAAACGAGTTCACTTATAACTGTTACTTTACAATTGCGTCCCAGGGAACTATTTATTATTTTCCAAGTTTCCTTAAGATTACCACTATGCTTCTTAATGCTCTCATTAAAGAAGTTAGTCCTGGCGTCCCTAAATACTAGCGTTTACGTCGTTGCTTGCCTTTTTATAATCATTCCACATTTGATGAGAATTCTGCTTGACTGCTTGCTTTATAAAAAAAAATCACGCTTTCTTAACTTCTGCCTCAGTTCGGATGATATCCACGGTGAATATTTACTTTTCACTTTTCTTTTCCTTATCGGGGCATGTTTATTCGCAATTTCCAGAAACAGAGATTTCCAAACATCCCACATCTCGTTTGGGTTACCCAAAAGAGAAGCAAGATGCAAAGGTCTCTTTTAAGTCATCAATGAAGGCTCCTCTTTTTGAATTGTCGAGATTCGATTATTCCGTGTGATGCCTGTGTCAGTTAGTATAAAATTTGTTTACTTAACTATCTAAATACTGTTACATTACTTGTTTTTCAAAATCAGCTCGATAAAGACTTGATTAAGCCACCTACTCTAATGTTTACATCTGAAGTTTACGGATCCAGAGAATTTACGAAAATAATCCCGCACACTGATGACAATCACGTTAATTGAAGCACCCATTTAATGAGGCGCTTTTTCTGATACGGATATCAAGGAAAGAGGCTTTAGTCGATGGTGAAATAGCAGTATATTGCTTTAATTAAAGTATACTTTTAGTTAGTTCGATATTTTTTTTATGTTTATGTAAGGAATGTAATGAAGACCAGAAAGAAATTTCCATGCATTGTTCACATCCTTTCAGCTAACCAATTCGTCATGCCGATATTTCAGCACTCGATCAAAATTTTTGCATCCCTGTTTCCCTGAAGAAAAAACATTATCCTAAAACGGGAGTCATGCGGAAACTTTCAATTACTATTCCAGGTTCTCTTTCCGATTCGGTCCACAAACAATATATAATTTTAATTCAGTTCAAAAGACAGAGCAGGCACCTTTTTCGGCGCATTCACTTTCAATAAACAATTCTCTCAGAAGGATTATTCCAGCAATATAGCTTTAATAAAAGGTGTCAATATCGATACCAGGGATTTGCATGTATAAATCTCCGAAAGTAAGGACTTAAGGCTTAAGCTTCTGTCAAAAAGGAGTTTTAAGCCCATTGCACAATTTGTTGTCAACTAAAACTGAAACAAAAATCATCGATAACTAATATTTTTTTAAACTTTTCCTCGACCGCTTTACTTTACACAAATTCTTACAAGCCACTTCTTTTTTCTATCTGTCTCGAACTATGTAGACGAGATCGCGTAAGAACTCAATTCAGTTTACACTGAGAGCCTGGCATGGCCTTCAAGATTTTCACTCAGCAGTTATTTTGTATTCCACTCGCTAAATGGCAATGATTAATAAGATTGACTGAAATTAATGAAAACTCAATGTAGCATGATAGATTGGTGATGATATGTTACGCGTTCATTGTAGTAAGAAGTGTGTTTCGTGAGCCTTCGCATATACGACCGCTTAAAGGGATACTGTTAAGTTTTTCTGTCAAAAATGAGATGAAATATTATGCTGCACTTTTCACTCATCAGACACTATATATAAATATAAATTAACGAGTAAAGCCCTACTATTTAAATTCATGGAAAAGTTTCAGCATCCCTTGTTCAAATTTAAAAAGATTTCCCATTTTCATTCCATCCTTTATTCCATTCCTCTCCACACTTAGATGCGGGCTACAAGGAGGAACTTACGCCATTCTTGGTAACCAAACGTATAGCATTATTTTCCGTCATTATGGAAGAGTAAGGCATGAAGATCGTGACATGTACATCGTTCCTTTTCAGAGTTACGTGTTTCATGTAGATAGGAATTATTCGTATAAGTCTGCAAGACGATCATAATATCCTGTAGAGTTTGTGTCCACTCATTACCATCTTCCGCTGTGTAACACAATTATTAAGTATTAGTTGTTCACAAATGACCCTATAATAGTGCGCCCGTGTTTGCACTCATGCACTGGTCACATGGATATCTCGTTCCCCCTTCCAGTCCTCTGCAAACTCAGTGAGAACATTCCATAGAAAATAAGAACTTCGCCTTTTTTTTATTTTTTTATTTCGCAGATAAACTGTGGCATTTGTGGCATAAAGCTCACTTGGGGCTGTCAAAGTGTCAGAAATTCTGCGTTGACAGGGAAATTATTTACTTTGGCGAAATTAAATCGCTGCAAGACTTCCTTTCTTCGTGTTGAGAGCAATTCGCAAACCCAGGGTCTTCTTATCGGAAAAAAATGCTATTTGTTACTGCATATCTAAAAATTCCTGGTCATGCGGTGAGGATTTCGGCTTTGCGTTAACGCTAAGTAAAACCAGAAAACGTGACCGTACAAATAAAATCAACTGAGCAGAATAATTGAGCAACTTTTACCTAGACGCAACTTCTGCGTATTGTCTTTTCCCTTTCGCTTGGCTGATTCTTCTGAGCCTTTGGGATGTTATGAGATCGGCAAATAAGTACCGAGCAGCTGAGCAGCTAAAGCTAAACTGGCATATTTTTCGTCAAAATGATCCGATAACTTCATAGTCGTAAACACGAGATAAGAGAGAGGCTCTAATATTTGAACTGCATCATGACTCAGTCGAAGTCTGCTGGTTTTTTTTTTTCTCAAAGTTTTTGCAAAGGAGACTATCTTACCTGTTAATAGATGAAATACGAATCCTCTTTTGCAAATCATTGTTCAGGAACTTTGCTGTGCAGTGATGAGCTCAGGATCCTCAACGGTAACTGGGTACATTTGCATGAAGCGGTTGTCACTTCACAGATGACGTAACATTGTGCTAATGGGAGTTATGAACTTGTTAGACAAACAATAACCGACGAGATTACCTTCTTTAATTAGACTTCCAGAAGAACGTAAAGCGATTTCAATTTGGTGTACTCAGCAAACTGGACCGGCGTATAATAACAAATTGGTAGCTGTTTCAAAACTGATGAAGTACTTTCTAAACTCATCCTAAGTGCCGTAAAGGTCAAATGAACCAAACATTTGACCCTTTTTTTTTCAGTCAAATTTAATTGAAATTTGCAGCTTAAGTACGGAATAAGGAGATTCTAAAGTTTCAAATTGAACAGGTACAGTATCACAGAGATATTGGATATTGAAAAGTGCTTCTTTTCGGCTTTCATTGTCGTAGAGCGGTCGAGTCAATTGTCGGGAATTCATCGGAAATAGTTATAGTTGGCGTGCTGCAAAAGTGCGGGATACAAATCTTATAAAATTCAGTATCCTCTTTAGCGGAAACGTAGCACGATCAAGTTTCCCGACAACCCAAAACTACGGAAAGAATTGCTCATAAAACTTAAAAGGGAATCGTTTGAACCTACCAAATATTTACGCGTTTGTGCAGACCATCTCACACCAGACAGCTTCAAACGAAATCTGGCAGTGAAGAGTTTGCTTGGCCCAGCTTTCAAGCCACGAAGACTTGACCTTGAAGATGGTGCGATAACAACTATTTTCAACTTCAAAGCGTGGAATCTGAAGTAAAAATATGTCAGAAAAGACACCGACGATCATTGTAGTCCGCCGACTAAGCAGTTCCTCGTCTATTCGTTCAGCATTTGCGAAACGCAGAAATTTAGAGGTAGGCATGATCCATCGTATTTAACATATTTAGGAAAATATTGAACATTTTCCCTTTTTAATATCTATTGGGTCTTTCATTAAGTCTGCTCACGTTGTGAGGATCTTAAATACGGACTTTAAGAAACGAGGACGCGGTGGTCCGGAAAAACGTGAGGACCTAGGGTGGACTGGGGAGAGCACCGCGTTCCAAGCGCGGGAAATTTGTAGTTAAGTTTAACAACACAACTTTCATGAAACGCGGTCTGCAAAACAGTGAGAGCACTTGAAATTCGTCAACAGAATGACTCAAAACTCGTTTAAGACTGTACAGGAAGCACTACTATTTTCTTTTCAAGAAGAAGTAATAGACATCGAAGAATTTGCTGCGCTTTATGATCAATACACTCCACAAAACCTTCCATTTCGCCACTGGGATTACGAAAGATTTTCCCTCCGAAACAAAGACTCAGCCGAGTGTAAGGCGGACTTCAGATTTGAAAAGACAGACATCCCTTTGTTGGTCGATGCTTTTTACACATGCCTGATACCTTCATATGTCCGAATGGCACCATTTGTGATGCAACAGAAGGAGTTTGTGTTATGCTAAAGCGCTTTGCCCATCCATGCAGACTGTCTGATATGATTCCAATTTATGGAAGATCAGTACCTGAGCTTAGTATGATAAGCAATGAAGTCACCGAGTGGATGTACAATGTTCATGGCCATAGGATATCTGAGTGGAATCATTTTATCATGTCTCCAGATCAACTGCAAACTTATTCTGAAGCAATTCATGAGAAAGGTGCGGCCTTGGACAGCTGTTTCGGCTTTGTTGATGGAACAGTTCGCCCCATATCAAAACCAGGAGTCAATCGGAGAGCTGTTTACAACGGTCACAAACGAGTTCACGCTCTTAAATTCCAATCTGTGGCATTACCAAATGGGTTGATCGGCCATCTGTTTGGACCAGTGGGTGAGATTTATTTGATATATGCATTATCCATAGTAGTATTCTACAATAGCTGTTTTTGTTTTCGGGAAACGAAAACAAAACAACAGAAGCTCAAAATCAAAAGATTTTTACTGTATAAGAATTATTTAACACTCGTTGAAATACTCTTATTCTGGCCATCATGATTGTTTTGCAATATTTAACGTATCCATAGGTCATAAGTGCCTTGACTGCAAGAACAGCAAATCCTATGGTCATCTAGCCATCTTAATTGAGCTAAGATCAATGCTCTCTTTCTGAAAATTTTCTGCAAGCTTATTTGTTGACTGATTTTTGTTTGGTTGCCTTTGTTTAGAGGGACGAAGGCATGATGCAAGAATGCTAGATATGTCTGGCCTCTATGCTGACCTGACACAATTTGCCTTTTCCCCTACTGGACAAGAGATGTGCATCTATGGGGATCCTGCATACCCCCTGCGTATCCATCTACAACGCCCCTTCAGACATGGAGTCCTAACCAGACAAATGGAAGAGTTTAATACATCTATGAGTTCAGTGCGTACGAGTGTGGAATGGTTGTTTGGAGATATCGTCAACTATTTTGAGTTTATTGACTACAAAAAAAAATCTCAAAATAGGCCTTAGCCATGTAGGAAAAATGTACACTGTTTGTGCACTTCTGCAAAATGCTTTGACTTGCCTTTACTCAAATACAACTGCTGATTACTTTGGACTCGAGCCACCGTCACTGGCTGATTACTTTAGCTAAAAAAAGCTAGCGTTCTAACAGAAACACTTTCAATATCTTTACATTAAACCTTGCATCCAATTGAACAGTTTTGTTGTCTAAGGTAACTCCCAAAATAGCAAGTTTAAAGAAAGGGGTGGGAAATGATCCTCAGAGTTTTACATTTAACTTTAAAAGCTCATTAATGAGAATAAATTGGCACTGATTAACGAGTTTGTCAGCCTTGAACATAGTTGCAAAACAACATACACACAAACAAACTAATGTCTATTTTTCAAGCATTCTATTCATGATGCCCATGAACTGCTGCATCATGAGCATTTGTTGTTGCTGAAACTGCTGCTGTTGCTGATGGAATTGCATTTGTTGCTGGTGCATAACCTTCAGCATGTCAGCTTGTTGTTGCTGCCTTTCTTTTTCCAGATGAAGTTCCTTTTCCCTCATTTCGGCATTCTTTTGTGCCCTTTCCTTTAGATACTCCATGGCATCTCCAGTTGTTCTTCTTCTTCGTTTTGGTTTGTCCTCACCATCTTCTTCTAATTCCCTTTTTTTGGTCTGGGAAAGCCTCTCCATAGCTTTCATTCTTACATCTTCTGCTTTAGCTCTGTCATCTTTTTCAGCTTTATCCTTACTGCATGTATCTGTAGGAGCACTCTCTTCTAGAGCAATAATTTGCTGTATCAGCTCATCTAATTCACTCGGCTCATCTGGGGATATTCCTGATGCCCTTTCTTCAGCTCTAATTTTTTTCTTATGCTTGTTTACCAAGACGTTGATGTGGTCCCGGATGGCTCTGTGGTCAACATTAAACTGGGGAGTAGCACATTTGTTCAGAATATCTACAATTTTCCTCCAGGTTTCACTCCGCTGGGGAGACCCCTTTTTGTATTTATAGGGATTTTCAAATAAAACGTCTCTGCAAAGTATGATGTTATGCTCCTCTGTCCAGTACATCACATTGCTATGTGAGGAACAAAATAAAGAGAAAGCAATCAAGTACAGTACAAAACCCCTCTTCTTCTGAAACCAAACCCTGTTGTAACACGTAATTTTCAACGTAAATTAGCTCAGTTACCTTTGCAAATTTCAATGCTTTTGCAAGTTTAAGTTAGCGAGATTTCATATAACAATGTCAATAGTTCACAGATGAGTTGTTATGTTAAACAAAAACCTCATTCAGAATTCCTCTCTTTCAAGGAGAGTGTAAAAGAAGTCTGGATTTCCCTTTCAAGGCCTTATAAATGAGAATATTCACATAATTTTTCTTGGTCAGTTTCACTTTTCCGAAGTGCTTTTCCAGTTTAAATTAAAGCATGACTTATCTGTAACTATTTCCACAAAATAAATTAAATGGAAAACCAAAATAACAGATCTGAAAATGCAAAATCTAACGAAATGACTTTTTCCATTTCTATATCTTTTTAAAGACTTAAAATATTCCTCATTACAATATTCGATATTGATGAAAACGTTCTGTTTCTTTTAGTAAATACCAAACTTACATCATGATAAATTCATTTTTGAGAACTCAGGAATTATCGACCATGGCTCAAGACTCATTGCGAAAAATCCCCTGAGCCAAATTAGTTTGTTCCGCATAAGAAGATTTTTTTTCTGATTCAATGCCGAGCAAGTTGGATTTATAAATTATCCAAACAAAAGGAAGATCGAAGTACAGATAAAAAAGATAAGATTCATTGACAACGTTGTAAGTT
Organism: Montipora capricornis; assembly: GCF_036669925.1. NCBI lineage: Eukaryota > Metazoa > Cnidaria > Anthozoa > Scleractinia > Acroporidae > Montipora > Montipora capricornis. The sequence goes on from NC_090893.1 coordinate 33,046,664, forward strand.
TTTTTCATAGCAAGAGTCAATAAAACGAACGATTCCAGGGTACTTACTTTGAAGGTTTGCTCGAAGCTGCTGCCGCCGCCATCACTTCGATCGATTTGCTTGGGCTAGATGACGTAGTAAGAACAAAACGTTTTAAATTAGTCACCATCGATTCTTTTTGCTTAAAGAATTATGCCTTGCCTTCAAAAAGGGAATAAAGTTCAAATAACAGATGATAAAATGACAAAAATAGGCTGTTTTGCGTTACAACACAAAGCGAAATACTCACGTTTTCGGCACGACGTCAAAACTGCTCAGGTCGCGTTGCCAAGACGAGTGGAAAACGCCGCGCGCATGCTCCTTTCATCCGAAAATGGAAAAGTCACTTCCGGCCGCGTTTCAGACTCAACGCGTCCTCGTTTCTTAAACTCCCTAATGTCTATCCATAACGCCGACTCCAAAACTAGCCTCGTCTTCGCTGTAAAGCGGTAATATATAGATTTCACCAAGCCTAAAAACGGAGCTCCCGGCTTGTTTATTTTTACTGGCTGTAGGATTAGTGAAAATAAAAGGCTTTGGAACTGTCCGCCCTTTGGTTTTCCCGGATATTGCTTAATTATGTAACATTTTCTTCCCTGCCAAACTAGCCGGAATTCCACGATTAATTTCACCCATGAATCACGAAGGGATGAGTGTGATATCGGTTTTTCCAGCGCAATCTACTGTCAAATTTTTAAGGCAATTAATTTTTCTTGAATCGCAAGAGTTTTAAAAGAAAACAAGCAAATCCTTAGCAAGCGAACGGAAAAAGAAAGAAACCATTTGAGAGTCGACTGTCAAACGCCAGCGAATAGGAATCACGCTAAAATTAGAAATCACAGACGTATTATAGCTCGTGATATGACAGATCGTCTTTGTTGGTTCAATGTCAAACAAGGAGTTTTATTGATGTACTTTATTTATTCCACTTTATCTCTGAAAACGAGATCATTTACAATTCAAACTTCAAACAAGATCTCCAACAAATAACCTGTACGTGCTCTAAACAAACTTCTGAAAACATAAGCTGGTGATATTTCTCCTTCTACTTTTACGAGAACTCATGGCGATTACATGTTTTGAACATAAGTGCAAAATTCTTATCACTGTCGAGGCACATCGAAAAACAGTTAGTCAAGCGGAGTAAAAAAAACTTCTTGTTCGCTTGCATATTTAGGCCAAACAAACCAGCAACAGAGTACAGATGATTGTTATTTAATTCCAGTTAACAATAAAAATTCGAGTTTCATTCCTGAACAAAGGAAAAGACTAAACCACGTTTTAGAAATATGCATCCACTTGAAATAACTCATCCGTAGAAATAAAAAACGGTTTAGTGTCCAAGAAAAGAATTTGTGGAGTAACTTCGTCCACCAACTTTAAAATATTTCTGGTGTACCGTAGCATGGCTGTGTAGCCGCGTCGAGCCACAGAAAGAGCGCGAAAAATTAAGCCTCGTTCAGGTGTGAGTGTGAGTGTCTGACCTGGCTCGAGCCTGCGATCCAATCAACAACCAGTCCCGGGTCAGCGGTCAACTTATAAAAAAAAAGAAAGAAACCGCTGAGCTCCGTAAGGTCTAACTTGAGCCCGTGATATGGACACATGATACTGGTCAGCGGATAACTTGTTTTGACAGGTGTCAATTGACCATAACATTGATGTCCAATATCAAAGATCTATGCTGTAAACTAGCTATAGTGTAAACTGGAGTATTGCCTCCTCGATGAGCTCTAAACTTGAGCCGGTGATATGGTTATGTGTACTGGTCACATTGGCATACATGACGGGCGGACGGACAGACGTACGTACGGACGTTCATGACCAAATTTTCTCACATCGATGGGTTACCATATTTTCTTAGCTATGGTGCTCAGCGCGTGTGCGAAGCTCCGCTATAACGCATCCTAAAACACTTACCTGTAAGAGTCTGGCAATAATTTAAAAGCGTATTTGTTCAACACCTGACTGGCAAAGTTTTACGCTCTGATTTTAGTCTTATGATGAATAACATGCGAATAATCAGGAGTTTTTTTTTTTCACAGTTTACATCAGGGCCCTGTTTGATGAGCTTCTACTATGAAGACAGTTCCCATCGTGCCATGCTGCAAAAAAGGGACCTCCAACCGATGCTGCAGGCCATCCCTAAACCCCTCACAAGTAAACATCACAGACACGAAAAGGAGGCAGTTGCAACACTGCATAAATCCAGATTTAACAAAGTAGCATGACTGCCTCAAGTGACATAAGTTGCCAATTTTCCTTGGGTATATTCAGAACTTTTATAGCTATCACTTTCACTAGGGAGGCTCTCTCTACTTGTTTTATTTATTTTTATTTTTTTACCACACATGATGGAAGTAATATATCAAACACGAGAAGGAGTTTTCATCGGATATTCAAACACCGAGAAGCAAGTTGAAAAACGAGGCCTGAGGCCGAGTTTTTTTTAACCGATTTCGAGGTGGTTGCATATCTGATGAAACAATCTTTCGAGTGTTTTGATATTGCTTCTCAAAGGAATCGGTATTGTAAGAGATATTTGGGATCAAAGTTGGCGAAATTTTAAGCTAATTAAAACGACAAATCCAAACTTCCTTCAAGGTAGAGATTTCTTTTGTTTTTGGCTTATGAATTATTAATCAACAAGATCTTAATCAGCACTGTACATGCACCTATTGCTCTTTTTTTTTTCTTACCAGAACATGACTATGACCTTTTCCCTGGCAATTCTGATGCTAAAAAAAAACATTGCAGGTGATTCCCTTACCACAACCCAGAATATCTCAGACGCTACCCAAAAGTTTGAAACCCTTCCAGGTCACACACACCTGCGTTGTTGTTGTATAAGAGTATCATCCCATATGGAATATCATGGGCTATCTACAACTACTATCAAGCCTTGGGCTTGTTCGAACAACGAAATGAAAGACCGGACTCACCAAAACAGTTGCATAGAAATCATGGTTAATGATAATTATTTATTTTATTGCATAACGGCAAACAATGAAATCGTACAAAAACGCAGGGCAAACACATAAAAATCCTGAAATAAAAGGATAAGGAAGATACTTTATAATCTACGGCGACGTTTTCACAGTGTGGTGAACAAACGAAAAGATATATAGGCATCCGTGAGAAGAGACACGGATGGACAAGTGCAGACAGCAGCACATGGATCGGAAATACAGGTAATACCTGCACAGCTGGTATGGCTTCACAGTAGAGAAAATATGCGTAAACCTCACAAAGAACAAAGCAAGTGCTTCAAATGAGTGACTGTACCGTATTTATTCACGATTCTACAGCCACCTTTCACAAGAGAAATGAGCAAATGAACGCTCACCGATCTACTTGACCAATTCGCGTCGTATAGAGTCATCGGCGGTTGCAGCATCCGAATCCATAGCGGTTTATATTGATAACGCTCTGCGTTAAAAACCGCAGATTCGACCCCTTCAACCACTTTCAAATTGAGTAAAAACAATTACATGTGAAACAAATTGCTTTCCAAGGAACACTCTTCAGCTCACAGTAATGTTAGCTAGTTTCCATTCCTCCTATTTTTATGAGCGATTTTCGTGAGTTCCTCGGATATTTCTGTACTCTTGGTTGTGTTTCTGCTTTATATGTTCAGATTGGACAATTTCTTTGTTATTTTGAGTTACAATGGTTGTTTTGGTCTCAGTACACTTTTAAAAGGCAAAAAAAACAATTCCAAAATTTTGGTTCATTTGACCTTTAAGAGAATAGATGTAATTGTTCAGATTCTTTGTCCTATAACTGTGTTCACACTAGGCCGAAAAATGATTAGTCTGACTACGAATGAAACATGTTTCGTTATGAAAAATGTTCAAATCAGACAGTGCATTGCGCGAATTATGGTTGAAACATGATTATTCTGAGCATTATTGATACAACCTTTCGAGGTAGTTTCAATCATGATCAGAGCAATCACGTTCAAAATGGCGGATGGATGCGAAAAGGAGGCGAGTGCTCAAAAGAACCAAAATTGGGCCTATTATGAGGCCAAATGTCTACTTGCAATATGAGCCGATGAAAAAATATAACGGCAATTATCGGCGATAGCTGAGCTTGTGGAAAACGGAATATCTTGTACTGAAGAAAGCGCAAACGTCGTCTCCTCGTTAAAAGCTGCGTAGCCCTCCTCCTTCGAAGGGCTTAAAAATTGACACTAAACCAAAAACTGAATGCAGTAATTTACAGTCATTTCCAGCTCCATTCTACAGCAGAAGTGTAAAAAAAATGTGTACCGTGAAACAGCATATAAATTATACAACCATGCATGAAACGTGACATCTGTCTGATATCTGACATCTGACATCTGTTTCGCCAAACATGGTTAGGCGAAACATGTTTTCTCTAATCATGCTTCGGCTTTAATGTGAACACAGCTTTAATATTCAAAACAAACATGATTTTATAATCACAATTTCAAGTGTAAGCACGGGCAATCATCATTGCCGTGTAGTCCTAACAAATGTTCCTCCCTACTAGGAACTGACTAGGTGATATTCTTGTCCCAACAAAAAGTTATTTTGAGTCTCACCTCATACTAGAATCTCAATGTTTTGAGGTTCAAGGTCAGATCGATTATCAACCAAAGCGTCATCACCTCTTCTGTTGCTGTCCCTGTCCTGACTCATGCGCACAGATAATTAGATACTTCTCACGTGATACTTCACTCTCGCTAGTACAGCCGCCCGGTTAACAGCAGATTTCGACGCTCGTCAGTTCTAGCATTGGAAAATGCCTGACCAAGCTATTAGACCAACTGACCCGAACACCGTTCAGGCGGCCGTTTCCGCCGCTGGACAAGGCCGCTCTCAGAACATGAACAGAACTTCATCATCCGATCCTGCCCCTGGAACGTCTGTTTCAACACCCACCTCAACGGGAACAGTCCCGTCTCCTTCCATAACGGCAGCTGCGTGTACTCCAAATACTAACGGTACATCTGTAAGCCCGTCAAAGGCCACTGTTCAGGTAACCCCATTTTCACTCTCTCCGCTCTTGATCTCCGCTGATCTACGACCTTCTAGGCATAGAATCGTTCCTATCAGGATTGCCTAGTCCGAACTCGGAATAATTGGCCACAGTGTTTTACCCATGTTATATTATCTACCGGTTTTGTTGCTGCTAGTGGTTCGACCTATGTCCCTCGTTTGTTTTGTTTTGTTTTGATTTCCTCTACATTAGTTTTCTCTCTCCGTCGTAAGAATCCATGTGCACAATCTAGCTGGGTGGTCCCACCCTAGGTCTATGTATTTACATGTGGGCGTTCATTCGGTGCCCTAACTATGCTCATGTCTTCTAGGTCGCTCCCCAATTATTCGTTAGGTAATTCTACGCAACCCACCACGATTTCCAGCATAGCACTAGTCTAAATATTTGCTACATCGCGTGCCATGCTCTATCCCCGGTTCCCTTGATGGATTTCCTTATCTTTGCTTTATCGATCGCTAATGTCCCGTGCCGGTTTTTGCTTTCTTTTATATATATCCTTTAGCAGGTAATAGGCTAGTAGTAAGTCGAACGTTTCTTGCCACATTAGAACGTGTAGTACTATTATCGCCAATTCCTCGTTTGCACATCCTGTGGCATTGTGTTCACAACAGAATGGCGTTCGACCATCACGTAAAACTGGCGGATATGAAAAACGCGAAGTATGAATGCAAGGAATGTTTTGCGATTGTTTATCCATCATCGGGTTACCTTCATGGCGTGGGTGAGGCCTGTGCAGTGCATTGGAAAATACTGTTTAATGTTCGTGCGACCACCATGTAAAACTGGCGTGCAGACGTTGATATTGAATCGTGGCTTACCTTTCGGTGTGTGCGACCACCACAAAAAACTGGCGGGATGTTGGGTAGACCGGAAGGCATGACGAAAAGTGCATGCAATAACGCATGTGGACCTAGCAGTGACAACGGGAGCGAGCTACTATCCCGCGCTATTAGTGTTAGCATAATTTATGCAGATATACATGTGGCTACCACGTGATATTCTGGCGCACCACAGTAGCTGTTGTCCTGTGGTGTAATTTACTAGTTTTTTGTGACTTCCGCGAAATTTCTTATGTTGGATATTATCTAGGCTTTCTGGGTTCCAGTTGTATGCCGAAGCTCTCCTGTACCTTTACGGTCCAGGCGTTCATAGCTTATCTCGGTCACAATATATATTTGTTTTCGCCGTCTGACATCTGTTATCAATTTAGTACGACTATGGTCTGACACGACATATATGGCGATTATTGGGCCCTTGCTATTTCATTTTGGCATCGTCTTTGTTTTTATGATTAGGTCGTAGGCCGTTTTCTTCCGTCGTACGAGAGCTTCGGAATTAACCAGGTGAACGGGAATGAGAAGGCCAACGCCTTTGACTATATGTGACAGTCACGCTGTTTATCATTTGATTAACTTATCTACTGCGATTACCCAGGTTTCGTGACCAAGCATCTCAGTGTTTTCCTTTTCCTTGTTTCCTGTCTCCCCGATAGGAGCTCTCTGTTAAGTAAAAGACTTGCGTTCCCAGGTTAGTCAACTTCAGGGAACAGATCACCAAAGGCGTTACAAGGACCTTAAGGCCGAACTGAAGGCTTATTGCATGGCCCTAGATTTTAACGGCAATTCAGCCTTTACGAAACCCAATTCCCTTATAGACGAAGACACGCTGGCCAAAAGCGAAGACAAGGATAAGCTGGTGGCCATCCAGGAGAGAATCTGCTATTGCAAAAGCACAAGGAACTCCCTAGATGTTCGTTCTGCTCTATTTAACATCTTGGCCACGCCCGCCGAAATCGAGGCCGATAAATTTGTCCGCCGATTCGAGCAGCGATCCCGCTCCTCCCCGTACTCCAGGGGACCTGTCCGAACACACCCTTTCCGACGCCCTCGCGCTGACCGCTCTGGATCCTGTTATGCCTGTGGGGAACCGGGATATCTCGCTAGAGATTGCCTCACCAAACGAAAATTGTAACTTGCTTGCTTAGTCTCATTACTAATGTTTAGACATCAATAAAGCACACTTGTCCGATTACTTTGCACCCATAGTTGTGGACTATTTACTTTATCCCCTCTTTGTGGGACCCTGAAAGGAATTCGGTCACATCCAGGTCGCCTCCGTGTCCTAACGGGGAGACCCAGTGCCGCTCCCTGAGCCGCCGCCATCTGTCTCTACAGTAGACCTCACACCTTATCCTTTCCCTTTTACAGTTCGATCATGCAATTCCTGAATGGGAGCTGGGAACCACGTTTGACCCCGTGGCTGCGACTCGCACTTACGAGCAACCTCGAGTTAAGTGGATATGTTGGCCCAAGGAGAGGGAGGTTCTATCTTCCCATCCGTGCCCCCGCCATTTCAGTTAATTGCAGAAGGTCATCTCGACACATCACTCGCCGATAAGTGGGTTAGGGATCCCGGATCATTTCTAGCAGGCGAACCGAGTCAACATATGTCCGGCTGGGAATACATGACTCAGAATCACCCCCAACAGGACCTAATCATGTCCTGGATCAAAGACGGGATCAATATTCACGAGTTTATTGTTCGATTTCATGGTACATATCGCTGCAAGAGATATCACCATAGCTTCCCTCCTGATGCCATTTTTCCCACTAATAAGCCGTGTATCCCCCATGCCCAAGTCATCTCCACCGAGATCGAAAGAAGATCGCCATGGGATCGTGCTTGGGAGGGAAGGGCAAGTCCCGCCACCTCGAATAGTCATGCCACTTAGTGTAGAGCCATCCAAGCCACGTTTGGTTCACGACCAGCAATATCTTAATTGTTCCGTGAAACATTATCCCTTCAAATTGAATCAAGTAGTCAATCTCCCACGATACCTCAAGAAAGAGTCTTATCACACCAAACTAGATGACAAGTCCGGCATCGATCGTTTTCTCTCATCTGAAGATAGCCGAACCCTTGTGGGCATCGAGTGGGGTGGCTGTTGGTTAGTTTGGAACACGCTTTTCCAGGGAGAGTTCTATTAGTCCGTTGCAACCTCTTACATTCGAGAGATCGGTGCCCCTTCTTCACAGTACATTGATGATAGACATTTTGGCGAGCTGTGGTGGCCCGTTTCCGGGGCGCGTACCAAGTTACCTGTGGACTAGCATGATCTTATTGAGCTACCTATGGTCGACAGATTCATAGGCCTTGCGCACATCTACCCAAGCTACACTGAGATTGCGCTTGTGCCTATGACAGTCCAAAGTTACTGTCCTGTCAAACGGTAAGGTTGTCGGTCGTTCCACTGCATCCTGCCTTTGCTCCCCTTTGCTGTTCCTCCATTAGATCGTACACCTTCAGATGTTGATCCATGGGCCCCAGGACGCACGAGGTGAACAATTTGTATGACATATTTAAACACGTGATAGGGCGCTGGTTCTTTCTGGTGAAATCAGCCTCGTCTTACCCTATGTGAACCACTTAGGGTAAGCGCATGAACTTCCGGCGGTGGTTTCGAAGCCAGATGTTACGCCCTCATGCAGTGCACATGCTCGCCTCCACCAATAGTTAACCACCCTATCAGGACCGGGCGCACTCCAGTTCCGCTTCTTTACGATCACCTTTACCGCCTCGTTTGTCTCCAGGGTCCAGGCCCCAGCGTTGCTGTAGGGGACACGTTGACTAATAGCCAACTCTATTTCATCCCCAGTCCCCCTCTCCTCCCAGTGTTTTCTCCAAAACCCCTCAGCTTCGACAATGTCACTAAACACACATTTGCTCGCAATGGCCTGATCTTCCTTCCGAGCTATTTTGTACTTTGGCTGGGCATTATCTGGATCTTCCGACGCCATCGTCGTGATGGTAGCATACACCCGACCAGGGTCTTCTTTAAACTGGCGGTTTACGACTTTGGCTTCCTCTTGGTTCCTTTTTCTTCCAAAGCTAACTTTTAACTTCCTAACTAACGATTTCTGCTTCTCGATGTAGCTAACAAGCGACGACACTGACAAAGACCTGCCCTCTTTTTCCAGGAGAGAACGGTTTTTTATTCCCCTTTTTGTCAACGTCTGGTACTCCTTTGCTCTGCTCAACTCAGCTGTTGGGATGGATAACTTTTTTCTGACCTCTCTAACACCCTCAAGATATTTGTTCCTCCACCTATCATTGTCATGAGCGCACTTTGTTGTTTTATCCTTTGGATCTTTTTTCCAGCCTTTTAGCACCAGAAATGTCGCCACTACAGAATACAAGATACAGTTAGCTAGCCACAAATACGCGAATGGGGTCTCAACTGGGAACACTTTGAGTCGGCTTTGTTCGATTCGCGTATCTATTGCACGGTTGGAATAATCGCCCTCGCTTGTGTTCATCACTAATGCGAAGAACTGTAATGATCGTTCAAACAATTCTTGTTCACCCGTGGTCAAGGTGTTAACTATTTCTTCAGCTTGATCTCGTGTACTATCTGTATGCAAATTTGTGCTCTCTCCCTCCTTCGCAACTCATCAGCATTCTGGTCCGAGTTTTCAACAGCGATAATCTCAGCATTTTCCTCGTTTCCTGTCCCTGTTCTTGTTCTGCCCGCTCTTCCTACATTCCTCACAATATCTCTCGATACATTCCCCACAATCCGCTCCAGCACTGCGGCTTTGTCCCGTAGATCTTGACTTCTCAGGGCCAAGTGCCCGTATCCTAGCTCCTGCCACATGTCCTTCATCAGTTGCATACATCCAATCTTTCTACCATTTCCGTTGTGCGGTGGATTATCGCCCTTACACTGCAATAAAGCATCGTTTATTTCTTCCGTCCCGATTTAATTCTCGTTCCTTCTCGTCTTCCCATACTTATCAACAGAGTCAAAAAGAGAAATGTGTAAAATAGCCAAATCCTACAGCGGTTGAAATCCCGTGATTGAAGATACCTTTTCGTCTTGCTTATCAGTAGACAACTAGCAAAACACTAAAAGTGCTTATAATATATGATTCGACATGCGTTGATTTGATTTCTGCACAATGTACCCCCTTCCCCAGAGTCAATAGCACTGTTTTTCGGAAGTCTGCAATCCGAATTTCAATGTCAATGTCCTTTAATGCACCAGTTAAAATTTTGGTGTTGCTCCTAATGCTGCGCTCTTTATATCTTTATGGGGAGATATGTCCAGGTTTGACTCTAATTAGATGCACGCGGATTTCAATAAGCGTCACGAAGTGTCCCCTTGCTCTTCTAGCCAACTTCAACATCACTTGTGTCTCAGAATACAGACAATTTATGTCACAAAGTGTCCCCCAAATGCTGCTCTTTAAGTGAAGATTAACTGCTGCATTTACCCAAAGCTAAAAATAACGCTAACCTTTACCCTCACCTTATTGTTGAAAATAGGTAGGAAATGCTTAGACTTAAAGGGACACTGTGTTGGATGTCAAAATTGGGCGTGCATCTAATTAGGGTCAAACCTGGACAAAAGTGGTGCAGTACTATCATATCTGGTCTTCTGGCTTGTATCACGTGGCCTGTTTGTATATCAACGTCTTGTAATTTTCTAACACTGCATCGGGCTCATGCTCATACTACTTTTCAATGGTTTATAATCCAGATTCACTTTCATGTCCAACCATGACGCCTTTTATTATAAATAACTCTTGTTTGCACTAGTAGCATTATCCTCGGCGTAGCTAAATAACATAATTTCAATCAAGTCTCTCAGCTTAGAAATTCATGGCTTTGTGGATGATATATTAATGTATTGCGATCATTTGCACACAGGATATAATGTCACTTACCTTCAGTGTTTCCATTATTTTAACATCATACATTCTCCTAACATAGAGCGACATCTTTTTTGTAACGTTAAGACTTTTGTTGTGTTAAATCGGGCTCACCGTGTTGAATATGTTCCTGGTTTTCTGCAACTGGCGACGAGGATGCTATTTAGGGTGTGAAAACTGTTTTTTTTTTATTGAAGATGGATTTGAGAGATTTGGATATTGGAGGAATTCGACCGTTTGATGTCAACAGTGATCCGAGTAGCGTGGGCAATGAGTGGAAACGATGGCTTCGCAGTTTTCAGTTATATGCGGATCGAAACGGTTAGACTATTGTCCCCGATAAGGAAGACAATAAAGTGCAGAGGCAATCTCTCCCTCTTCATTGCGCTGGACCGGATGTCCAAGAAATTTTTGATGGTTTGGCCGACACTGGGAGTGCTAAAGATTACCAGAAGGCCGAAGATGTTTTAACTAGACATTTTTTTCACACAAATGAACAGTCCATATGAGCGGCATTTATTCAGAGAAATGGAGCAAGGGGAAGATGAAACGACTGACCAGTTTGCGGTACGATTGAGGCGGAAAGCTCAGCAGTGTGATTATGGCGATCAAATGGGTGCTAAGATCAGAAATAAAATAATATCAAAGTGTCTTTCCATTGAGTTACGGCGCAAGCTTCTGGAAAAAGACCAAACCCTCAAACTTCAAACCTTACAGGAGATTGCCCGGAATTACGAGGCGGTAAAAAGGCAAACCCAGAGTATGAGTCTCTTAGCTGCGTCAGTGATAAGATAAGACATTGTCAGGGGCTGAGTTGGGAGTCTTGAAATTGCAAGTCCCATTGAATTTTGTGGCACGTGTAGGTCACAGTGAACTGACAACAGGATCGAAGGATGTTTTTAACAGGAATTGGAAAGTTGAAAGACTTACAACTGAAACTACGCATTGATGAACAAGTCCAGCCAATTGTACGACCTTAACGGCGTCTTACATTCAGCTTAAGGGAAAAGATTGAGAAGAAGCTTGATGAATTATGCTAGAAGACATCACTCAACAAGTTGAGGGCCCAACGCCCAGGGAAAACCCTATTTTGGTGGTTTCTAAGCCAAATGGTGATGTCAGGTTATGTTATATTACGTAAATTAGACTTGAAGAAGGGATATCATCAAATTGATCTTAGTGAGGAGTTCGTAGCATCATGACGTTTGTAACGCACAAGGGGCTGTTCAGATGTTCGGCATCACGTCTGCGCCCGAGAAGTATCAACAAGGGATTCAGAAAGTTTTGAATGATTGCAGCGTAACTGCAAACATTTTGGATGATATTATTGCCTATCAGTTTAATACAACAGAGCATGATGAACGACTCAAAAAAAGTGCTGACAAGGTTAAGAGACCAGGGTCCCACACTCAATGAAGAGAAACGCGTTTTTCATATGCCAAAGCTTACATTTATGGGCTTAGTACTGTCAAAACAAGGGGTGGGTCCAAATGTAGAAAACGTTCAGACAGTGAATGAAGCTCGTGAACCAGAAACTGTGTCAGAAGTCAAGAGTTTCTTAGGCCTCGTGAAGTTCAATGCAGGATTCATTCTTGACCTTGCGATGGTAGCATAGCCATTGAGAAGATTGACGAAGAAGGGAGTACCATTTATTTTTGGCTCTGACCAGCAAGTAACCTTTGAAGACCTGAAGAGACGGATGGCTCAAGCAGACACATTAGGATACTTTGATCGTACAGCCAAGACATAGATCATTACAGTGCCCAGTTGGCTTGGGGGCGGTCCTGGTTCAAGAACAGTGGGGAGAAAACCGTGTGATAAGTTATGTGAGAAGAGAACTTTCTGATGTAGAACGATGGTATTCACAAACGGAGAAGGAGGCCCTAGGGATTGTGTGGGTCTGTGAGAGGTTCCATGTGTATCTTTATGGAGTGTATTTTGAACTGTGGATGGACCACAAACCTCTGGAATTGGTCTACTCAGTTCGCTCCAGACCCTTTGCGAGAAACGAGACGTGGGTCCTCGGTTACAGCCTTATTCATTCTCTGTGAAGTATTTACCAGGACACTTGAATATTGGAGATGCGTTGTTACGCCTTACCAAGATTGGAATGAACAGGTACAGACCAGGAATTTAGCGGTAGAATACATTCAATTTGTTGCCAGCATGCGGTTCCACAAGCCATGACCACTGAAGAAATAGAAGAAGAGTCTGCAGTAGATGAAGAATTAAAGTACGAGGGACAGTGTATCGGGACGCGAAATTGGGAGAATTCCAATTGTGCAAACTACAAACCAATCAGAGATGAGCTGTGTCTCTTTGGAAAGATTGTCCCTCTGGGGACTAGAATTAGGTCATGAAGGGCACCAAGGAGTGACAAAAAATGAAACAGCGCTTAGGTACAAAGATCTGGTGGCCAGGTATCGATAGGGAAGCTGAAACATTCTGTAAAACGTACTATGGATGTCAAGTTGTAAATCCGGACCGTCTTCTTTTGACTGAATTGCCTCAGGGACCTTGGAAAAGCATTGACATAATTTTGTGGGTCCGCTACCGTCTGAGGACTATGTTTTTGTTGTGACTGACTATTACAGTCGATATGTAGAAGTTAGCATCTCGAAGAAAAACAAGCCTGATGTGGCCAACAATAGCCTAGAAATTTTTTTTGCGACTCACGGTTTGCCTTACAGAGTGACAAGTGATAAAAGTCCTCATCTCTTGGCAAAATATTTTCAAACATTCTTAAAGGACAATGGCATTAAGCATAAAAAGATCATTCCTTTGTGGCCGCAGGTGAATGGTGAAATTGAGCACCAAAAACAGGTCGCACCTCAAACGAATGCAGATTGCCCAAGTTGGGAGAGTAGAATTGAAGAAAGCCGTGCAGATGTATTTAGTTGCACATAGGAACACCCCTCATCCAAGCACAGGTGTGTGCCCATCAGAGTTGTTGTTCCGATGAAAATTACGCACAAACTTTCCAGAGTTGAGGGAGGTCGCTAAGCTCGACGAACAAGTGAGAGATCGAGACAGAGCAATATGACAAAAGGGCAATTTGAAAGAATATGCGGACAGAGCTCGTAACACGGAAGAAAATAGTTTGATGGCGGGTGAAAAAAATTTGTCAAAACAATAGCGGCAAAACAAGTGGAGCACTCCATTTGAAAGTCGGTCTTATGAGCTGATTGACAAGCGTGGAAACAGTGTTCTAGTTGAGTAGCTTGAAGGAACCCAATACAACACTACCCATGTGACAAAAGTGTTACACAATCTAAGTGGGTAATACGCATATAATCTAAATTTAGATCAGTGGGTGGAAGCCATCTCAAGTAGTTGTATGGGATCATTCAGACCAGATTTGACAGGTAGTCATCAAATGACGTCATCAATCAAAAGACAAAAGAAGGGGAGTGCATAAATTAGAGGCAGGGGCGTGCATAAATTAGGGGTATGTTGGGGCATGACGCAATGCAGCTGTAACCCTAACAGGTGAAACAACACCTGCATCCTAGGACATCGCATAAATTAGGGTTGGGTTAATGAGATGCCAGTCATGTACGAAGACGAGGCGTTTTCATCGACGAGAATGACAAAGAAAGGAACGTAACCCTGAAAAAACCACGAGTGTGGCGCATAAAATAGTACTGTGTGTGCATATCATTTTATCGGTATGCTACTAGCCTGGTTTGGAGAGAGAGAGCTCTGTCCTGCTCTGGAGTTGAACTGTGAATAAGAGATCGCAGCAAAGCAAAGACATGACTAAGGAAAACAAACCAATCACAACCACATCAGATGACCTCACCGGAAACCAATCAGAAACAACCATTACCTCAACGAGAGCCAATCAAAACGCAAATACCTATTGTTTTGAAGCGAGTCAAACAGAATTTTAAAACACATACACAAAAGGCTTTACACGCCTGGACAAGTCCACAAACGCTTTGTTCTTTTTTAAACTAAATTTGCGTAGAAGCGATTGAAGCGTGAAGAAGGAAGAATATAGACCAAAAAAGTTGTTTTGTGTGGAAAAGAGGAGCATTCTCAACTCTTTCACGCTTTTTAAACAAACGTGAACTCCGTTGTTACAACCTTTTTTAAGGAAAGTCTTTTAAACCTCACGCTTGAATGAAACACGGGTAAATGCAATCTTTTTTATGTAAGAATACACAAAGACATCCTTCAGTGCACAGACACAAAGAAAGCCTACTCAACAGTTTTGAATAACGCCTAAAAACAAATAAAAATAAAAATTGGATTCTGAGAAGCGTTTGAGACAGTTGTATGGTGAAGCAGAAGTTGTTTTCATATCGTATTTCAAAATACTTTTCACAAGATTTGACGTTAAGTCAATAAAAACACACTAACAAACATTTCAAACGTTTTACTGAATTAACAGAGAACGCTTATCACAATGTGATATTTGTGACAGATAGTTCTCTTTAACAAACCTTAATCCGAAAAAAGTTGTTTTAAAAACGCACCCTATGTACAACAAAGATTATAGTTGTTAAGTCAATAAATACACACCAACAAGCATTTCAAACGTTTTACTGAATTAACAGAGAACGCTTATCGCAATGTGATATTTGTGAGAGTAGTTCTCTTTGTAATTCACTTGCATTCGCTGGATCATATTATTGTTCTATTTTGCATGCACTATTTCAACGCTTTTAGAGCAAAATTAATTAACACACGCGTAAATGAGAGATGAAAAAAAAATGTAATTCATTTGAGTTCGCTGCATCATTATTGTTCTGTAAGGTTCCCACTTTGTATTACTCCTTAATCGGGCAACCATAGGTGTTCTTGCACTGTAGGACATTTTAATAACCCGCTTCTCCGTGGAATCTGGGGGCGTTTCAAAGATCCAGGGATCTGTTTCCTGTTCGATAGGAGAAGGTGGTGTTTCTATCCTGACAGGAATTTTGGATGGACCAAAGGGTGTAGCTGGAAGTTTCCTGTGTGCTGTTTTTTTGGGCTGTACCTCGGATATCGTAGGAGAATGGTTTGGAGTGGGCGCATTTGGAGTTGTTGTCGCTGTCCCTGCAGGTTTCGCATTCGTTTCACTCTTCATTTGTTTTGCCAAACCTTGATACCGTTGTAATAGTTGATCCAATAAGGCCAATTTTTGATCCGCGGGCAAAGTAGAAGGTCGTGAGTTGCGGAGGTGATGTTAAGCGATGTTCTGTCTCAAGGTTTTGCAATAAATGCTCTGGAACCACCATCATGTTTTGTATGTGTTTCATTTTAACACTTTACCCAATAAATCCAAAGCGAACGGTGCAATCAAAGAGGCGAGAGCTGGCAGGAATCCTTCTTGTTGATTGAGAACTTCTTTTTTCTTCTTCAGACTTGGTGTCTTGCGAGTCAAATACAGGAGTTTTGACTTGTGTGGTTTAAAACGTTTAAATGATGAACTTGTAACCATAATGTTCCCTTTAAGTAGACTTCACTGATGGCTTCTATTTGTCCCTTACTAGCGTGAGATATCATCTCTTTCCGCTGTTTCCCTTTGCTTGTAAAACAAGCGCAAAGAAAGGGTAAATGTTGATTGACTTTGGAAGCCTTGATGAGTTCTCGTTTTCTTCTCTCGGTAGCTTTTGAAATCTTTCCAGAAAGCAAAGTCATGTCACCACCACTTTGATTGTTTACTGTCTCCTCGCGGTGCAACAATTGCAAAGCCATAGCGTTAAATGAAATCTACCGGAAAGGGTTCATCGGTTTCATAGATTTCCTTATCCACGTAAACGATGGGATATGAATGTGACGCTGGGAAGATGCTTGTTGAATGTCCGGGGTTCGTGGATGTAAATCCATCATTAAGTATCCAAATGGTTGTGATGTAGCGTCTTGAAAACTCTCCCATACAAATGGAACGCGCCCAGAAAACGCCTGTTGTGCCAGTATCCTCAACCCCAAAGTATCTCGAGGATTGTTAAAAAGCAATGATGTAATGAGCATTAAGAGAAATGCTCCGGGAAAACTCTCCTGGGGGAAAAGGGTTTTGCGTCAAATAAATGCAGGTGACGTCACAATGTTAGAACACTTTGGTGAACAAATCCAAAATGCGCTCGTCATCGCTACAGTTTCTCATGAGGTCATCTAACACGAGCAGACCAGGACGATGAGGGGATGGAAATAAGTCGGGAATGTCGTCGGGAAGACCCTCCATAAACGTGACTTCCTTTACCAATTCCTTAAAACAATCTTGCCATTGACCGTAGCAATACACGATCTTGCGAAAGGGGCGTTCAAATAAACAATCTGCGTGTTGAAGTATCTGACGCGTAAATGTTGTTTTTCCACATTGGCTGGGGCCAGAAATGATAATACTGCTGGGGCACTTGAATTGAGACATGTTCACGAGAAGAAGCTTCAACGATTTGTGTACACGAGATAGAATCCCCACCCCTTTCACTAGCAAATACACACAAAAAAGCAAAATGGGCACAGCGAAATGACTTACAACCTTGTTGAAAGCAGTCATAGACTTTAGGATAAATGTCTGAATTAAAATAAGTGTGTACACTCTGTTTAACGTGTGCATCGTTCCACTGAGAATCATATCGTTTACATTTAGCTTCAACAGTGTTCATGTCAACATTCCGTGCTCACCGAATGAGATAAAACAAACATAGGTATATTATTATAATAGGTAACTTCCCGCAGAATGTAGGTATCCATGTTGTAAGTTTCAGGAGTAAATCCGTAGCTGTCAAAGAATTCACTTTCACGAGGCGATTCAAAGTACATGGCCACCCAATGTGTCCTGGGTTGGTCATGAGGGTCCGTATTCGCGATGAGACCAGCTGGGTAGGTGTTGATGACAGGTAGCCTACCCCTTGGAAATACGCCTTGCATCAGAGGTGCTAACACAGGGTCAGAAAGACAGGCTTGCCATAGTTCTTGGGTCCTATGCATAACGATGAACTAAGAGCCTTGTGACAAATCGTAGACCGCGCGACGATTGCGATCAATTTCCAACTGATTCTGAAATTCTGCGTACATAATTAAATTCAGAACTGAGTTCGTCTGAGTTCCAAATTTCAGGTACAGGTTCAGGTTACCCGTTCGATGAGGTACCAGATGATCGGGATGCCGACTTCCCGCCGGTGTCAAATCAAAACGGAACAAACCGTAACCATTTTCCCAATCCACTCTATCAATGTCAAGCCCGTGCCCGCAATTCATATCTCCACTTACTGAAAACAACGTGTTGCAACCATCGATCTTTTTTCCACCCGTCAGATCCAGCGCAGAATAAGCATTTCTTCTCCATTCACAGTCAGCCGAATGTCTTGCAGGTCAAACAGCTCAAAGTTGAAAGGATTTCTTGCAAGGTTCCCGTTGAAGGTATCGTTTCGCACGAGCCCAAAAATGATGCACTGAGGAATGAAACCGTGGAATAGATCTGTCTCTGAGTCAGTGTGATTTAAGACTCCTAGAGGGATGATCCTTGCCTTCGTAGGGGTTCTGGTTAAGGTATAGATGGCTGGTAGCGGCGCACTGCCTTTGTGACCTTGCATGATCTGTACATGTTCTAGTTTCACACTGTCTGCAACACGCACTGTGCGTATGCGAAGAGTGCTAGACATGATCTTTAGTTTGCAGTTGTTTGGAGTCTCCTCAGCCATGAGAACAAAAGCGTCGTTGTTCAGATCCACTTTGACTTTGATCTCCAAACCGTCAAGCAACAACTTGTCAATATTAAACACGTCACAATTACATTAAACAACTGTAAACTTGAATCTGCACTAGGGGCTGAGAGAGGGTGTCCTGATGCCATCTTTAATCAAAAATGGTCTTGAACGTTGAACGAGGTGTTCTCCTTTTCTTGGTCTGTCCTTCACTGCGTGGCTTTGACGTATCCGCGCTCTTATATACTCTTTTACCTCGACCTTGCTGTGTAATGTCATCAATGACCCCTGTGAGTAAGTTTTTTCCAGCAGCTTTCGCTCTTGACTTGGCAGCTTTCTTTAAAGGTTGACCATTGATCACATCTTGGACAAGTTGCATTCCCGTTTCCAATCCAGTATCGAGCATTCGTTTTCCCACCTTTTTTGCTGTTGTTTTGAGAAAGGGAGTTGCTGAACGGAACAAGAACCGAAACATTCCACCTAAGCCGTTACCCCCTTGACCATAAGGGTGTGTTCCTCCGTAGATACTAATGTCTCCTCCTTTACCGTGCTGCATATAGGGTACAACATGTCGTCCATATGGGTAATATCGGTGGTTCATCGGTAATAACATGTTGTTATAGAATGGCACGACGCCGAAAATGCAGGGTCACGCGTACGGCTCCAGAAGCAAATGGCATCAATTGACCTGTCTCCCGTTATATTGATCGCCATGGATGAAAACACACTTTTACGGAGTCTATGGTAGGAGGGCACCTTGAGCTCTTCTGTAATCATGTTCCCCGGCTGACCACGAGGAACGAGCATCCGAAGTAAGTTGGCTTGAGCATCTCCCCCTACTTGAGACTCGATTAAATCGGAATACACGTAGATGGTTTGAAAAGCGTCTCTTGAGAGCAATCCCCATACCAATTATTCTTTTCTGACAAGCGTTGTCGTTGTCCTCGCAAGAAGGACGCTGTGATCATCATTCTGTTGGACAAGGCCTCCGATTTGGTACAGCTGAGGAATATTATACTGATGGTTTAAGTACCCCAAGGCGTGAGCTAATGTCTTGGGTACAATCACATACCAACCGGCTGGTAACTTCAACTCAAAGTAATCTTGTGCTTTCTCGTAAATGTAAAAACACTTGTTTCCTTCTATACTCGTAATGGTCTTGTCACTCTTCAAATAAAGGTATCTCAATTGATTGTGTAGTCCCTTCGTTATACCGTGAATGACATATTTGACCGTACGGTAAATGCCACTCGGTACAGGGATGTTCAATTTCCAGGGTTCAGGGTCTATCTTACAAAGCAAAGTGTAGGACAACTGATTCTCACCTACGTTTTGCCAGGTGTAGGGGTAAATGATGCGTGTCATGGCCACCTTCCAATCTTCACTTAGGTGTAGTTGACTTGGTAACTGCATCTTAAAATCGGCCGCCTTGTTTTCGGGATACTGAGTCAGACTTGCATCACTGGTCAGCACCATGTAAAAACTGTTGGTCATATTGATCGACGGCGGAAATGTAAAACGACGCTGACGATACCGTCTCAAAATGCTGGCGTTTGACCGTATCCACTCCTTAAATATATTTCAATGGTCTGAAATATCTTTGTCCGCAAAGGTAGGTACACAATATGTTCTCTTTCTTCAAGGAGTGTTTCTCGAAAACTGCCCAGGGGTATCATCTCATGTAGAAGAGGTAAGCGCTTGTCACCCACCTGCCACGGCTCCACGAGATTGGTTTGAACTTGAACCAGCCTCTGCTTACACGAGCAAAGCGACAGCGAAGGAGGAAAGATGCAAATACCAGGAAATGTGATGTAGGTGCCAGCTGGTATGATGAACCAATCATGACCATATTTTCTTTCTAAGGTGAGTGCAGCATTCAAACGAACGCTAGGTGTAAGAGTGTTGTTTTCGGTTATCCATCCCAACGGGCGAGCTGTAGACAGTGTGATCATAAGTCCTTCAGTTCGCGAGTTTAACGTTACATTCCATCGATACAGGTCAGTAGATACTTGTATCCTTGATTCCACCGACTCAAATGTTGTAAATCAACCACGTCCGCCTGCCATTGCGAATCTATATCAAACACAATTACTCGGTTACGACGAAAGTGCTTTCTGGCGGGTTTGTGTAGGGTATAGCCAGGTTGTTGGCGGAGCAAATCGAGTACTTGCGTGCGTTTCAAACCATACCTACGCGCCGCAAGATACAGTTTGTCGACTCCCCCTAAAGCGGATGGTCGATCCACTTCATAACACAGTTTCTGTAATAGTTGGTTCGTCTGATTTAGGGTCCTTGTTTTCTTTTTCTTCTTTTGCATTTTCTTCTTCGTGATTGTCGGTGACATCTTTCAATTCGATGTGAACTTTGCTACCGCAACACTCAACTAAACATCGCATTCTCTGACATATGTCACTTAAAGAAACTGTGGGCGATGAGCTTCCACACACGCGGCTTGCAGCACTGCTCATGGTGTTAAACAAATGATTAGATCTTCTTCATTCACAGACTTTTTATAACAATTTGCCCAACCATCCACCAGAAAGAAGGATAATGTATCGAGTACGTGAGACATAACACTTTGTGGAATGCATATTGTTCGCTAAATGTAGCGTTGATTTGGTCCATGTAGTAATAAAAACTCAACAAGCGACCGGGGTTCATTGGATGTAACTCTTTTAGAAGTTCTATCCATTGCTCGCGAGGTGTGCTGTGAAAAAAGTGTCCTGCAAAACAACTCCAAGCGCAAACCCGAACCAAGACGAAGTACACTCTATCCATGTTAACGAGTCTACTGAAAAACGGGCACTGCACGTATTACTTTATAGCACTTTTTCTAAAATCAGTCACTCACTAACAACCTTAACACCCGGGCGTGTGTGCTTTATTTTCGCTCCAAAAACATTATAACAATGCATGCATAATGTTGCTTGATCAGTACATGTATTATCTTTGTTGTACATAGGGTGTGTTTTCAAAAGAACTTTTTTATTTACTTATTTTTTTGGATTAAGGTTTGAATAAAGAAATCTATCTCTCGCAGATATAACATTGTGATAAGCGTTCTTTGTTAAGCAGCGAACTCAAGTGAATAACGTGTGTGATTTATTTTCGCTCAAAAAGCGTTGAAACAGTGCATGCATAATAGAACAATAATATGATCCAGCGAATGCAAGTGAATTACAAAGAGAACTACTCTCACAAATATCACATTGTGATAAGCGTTCTCTGTTAATTCAGTAACACGTTTGAAATGCTTGTTGGTGTGTATTTATTGACTTAACAACTATAATCTTTGTTGTACATACACCTGTAGGGTGCGTTTTCAAAACGACTTTTTTCGGATTAAGGTTTGTTAAAGAGAACTATCTGTCACAAATATCACATTGTGATAAGCGTTCTCTGTTAATTCAGTAAAACGTTTGAAATGTTTGTTGGTGTGTTTTTATTGACTTAACGATAGCGTTCTGCAAATAAAATTCGTTCGAGTTAGTCCGGTCTCGAATGTTTCATATTCTGTATGACTAGACAGAACTGCATTATCAGAGTCACAGTATTTGTTTAAGCGCAACGTAAGATGTTTGTTTTACGGTTACGATAGTCGAATAGTCGAAGAACAAACGTTTATATCAACTTGTCACTAGAGTATCTTTTAATAAAGC
>NC_090893.1:33078713-33088713 GCF_036669925.1 Montipora capricornis
TTGAAATATTGAAATATTGTACGAAGTTTATTTACGTCGCTACGCGAAATACACCAGGAACAAGGCATCATTGCTAATCATGATAACAAACCAATTTTCACGGCGAACACACCGTTCCCACTGCGAAAAAAAGATGGTGACACGGGCAATAGAACAACAAAAGATAACCTTTGCAGTTTAAAAGAAAAGAACTCGTCTCCAAACCACTGACGTCATCATCTTGGGGAAACCGCTTTAAAAAAAACATAACCATTCACAGAACAATTGCCAAAATGCCGTATGAAGTGGTTTCCGGAATCTCTCTGAAAAAAGAAATCAAAAAGCCACAAATGAGTGGACAAGTCACAACTACATCAAATACAGAGCAGGAGGATAGTCAATAATTTGAAAATGTGGATGAGCCAGACATTGAAGTAGAGTGGTGTCTGACATTTGCAAACTGCAGACCGCGGACTGCAGACCAACCTTAGTGCTAACCATTTAAAATCAGAGCCTAGAAATACTCATGAAGAATTTAAGCTACACTAAGTTCATGCACGCACCCCTAGGACCAGCTTACTGAAAAATATGCTACACGTACTTGCTAATAATTGATGGGTTTTTGTTAATGTTTCCAACTATCAATTTCAACCTAGTTTCAAATAAAATGACCCAGATTGAAATTAAAATTAACCTGGATTTAAATTTAACTGTAACATATCCATATTTGTCCGCTTGATTTTGGTCACTTGGATAAGCTAAGCCTGGCGTTTAAAAATCAGGACAGTCAACTCTCCCGGATAATCCGAAAGTCTCCAGATTTTGGACCATATCTCCCGATCTCAAGATTGCGACGCCGAAGTTTGTCACTTTGTGTTGTTTGAGTTAGTTTAAGGACGGTGCCTATTAATTTAAAGGTATTTTTGTCACGGTTTATGACTATGCAGGAAATGTAGTTCTTAACAAGTGTTATTGAGATCCAAAAAGAAAATTGGGGGTAACCACGCATTTTTTAAAGATAAATGATAAATAGTATTTGTACAAACCTTCTTTCTCAAATTGAAGCTTAATTATCTCTCAAAAATGCATGGTTACCCCCAATTTTCTTTTTGGTTACCAAGAGTACTTACTAAGACGTACTTTCTCCGGATAGTTTTAAACCACGCAAAAACATCACTGTATCAGTATATAAGAAGCACCGATAGAAAACTCGAGTATCTCGGGACGTGCAGAACGTATGCGCAATACCAATTGCAGGCATTGTCCTTAACATCGATAATACCCAAGAGAAAATAAAGGGGAAAGAGAGGGCCTCCCCCATACGTGACCTTTTCCATAGGTAATATGTCTCAAGTTATTTTTAGATCGACTCCCACGCTATACAGATCTCAAGGATATTAGGCAACAGCCAATCATATGGTGGGAATGTGTTCTCTGAGCTTGGACTATCAACACGGGACACATGCCAGCCATCTCTGTGGCTGTTGCCTGAGCTCATTGGGATCTGTACAGCGTGGGGGTCTATCCAAAAATAACCTGAAAATGGCATGCATGGGGAATGCCTTTTCTTTCCCCTTTATGTTTCATGTATTAACAAAATTCAAACGTTTACTTTCCTCAAAAACTCCGGTAAACAGTTCTTGCAAGCGTTGCTGTTGACGGATTGTAATTTAAGCAATAATGTGATAATTAATTTCGTCTGAAAAAAAAAAACAATGAAATCAATGAATGACATCTTTTTCGCGTGTTTTTTTACTTTTACCTTCGGTGTGTGAGGTCTTGTGTGACAGTGTACTTTGTTTTTTGGCGTAAAAGAGGTAGTATGACGTCATCGGAAATGAGGTCAAATGCGTTATGACGTCATCTGTTATCCCATCTCTATCAATTCTCAATTTTTGAATTATTTGGGGGTTGACAGTTTGGAAGATATTGGTGTGTTAACTGAAACAGCAAGTCAGTTTCCTCGTTGACAATTTCAGGTCAGTGTAGTTTTAAATTTGATGACTATAGTTGCTAACGGGATATTTAATAAAGAAGGCGTTTTTAGTGTAGTAATAACAGACTACCTTACGCCTAACGGAGTCTCGTATATTTCCGGATGGCTTTTTGTAATTGCTGAACTAGGAAGTTGGTGCGATCTGAATCGAAAAGTTTGAAACATGTAACGGCTGTTAATGTCTTTTTAGTCCATAAAGATAAGGAAGGAAGGAAGGAAGGAAGGAAGTTAGCTAATTAATGATTACTGATTAATGGACTGTATTTTTCCATATTCGTAGAGTCAATACAGTCTTTGCATTTTCCCAGAGTTTATTTCCTCTGCTGAGTGATTCAGACAGATAAACTCCACCCGCAGCAGTATCTTTCCGGCTTTTTGTAAGTCACATGATGTTATGATATTGCCAGACTATATTGTTATTCAAAGTGAGGCGCTCTGAAAGTTCAATACGAAGTGGAAACCATCGTAGTTTAATCAACACTTTTCTTCAACACTTGACTAATAAGAGCACCTAGGGTTCTAGTCATTTTAATCCACCAGGCCAAACTCCAAAAATTCCCATCACGTAGGTTCCCTCTTTAATTAGCTTCAGTTAAGTACTCTTTTAGTAAACATAACTAACCGCAAACGGAAAGAATAACACTGACAGGGATGACTGATGATCATAGTGAAACTGGAAGTTAACTGAAGCAAAACTTAAAACGCATGTAAACTATGGGCAATTAGAAACAAGCTGAGATCCGAACGTCATAAACTCTTATCTTTGAAAATGATACTGCCAGACTATATTGTTATTCAAAGTGAAACGTTCTGAAAGTTTAATACGAAGTGGAAACCATCGTAGTTTAATCAACACTTTTCTTCAACACTTGACTAATAAGAGCATTTAGGACACTAGTCATTTGAACCCACCAGGCTAAATTCTAAAAATTCCCATCACGTAAGTTCCCTCTTTAATTAGCTTCAGTTAAGTATTATTTAGGTAAACATAACTAACCGCAAACGGAAAGAATACCACTGACAGGGATGATTAATGATCTTAGTGAAACTGAAAGTTAACCGAAGCAAAACTTAAAATGCATGTTAACTACGGGCTATTAGACTGAAACATCCTGAGATCCAAACGTTATAAACTCTTATCTTTGACAATCGTCGACACCAAACGCTGACAAAATTTATGTCGTCTTGGATGTTTACCCGCGGTACAAATTGTCAATTACATCAACCTGAGTCACAGGGTAAGTCCCGGCCTCTTGGCCTAACGTTAAGCGCTGCATGTATCATCCATCAAAGTTCCTTGAA
The DNA here is from genome assembly GCF_036669925.1 of Montipora capricornis. NCBI lineage: Eukaryota > Metazoa > Cnidaria > Anthozoa > Scleractinia > Acroporidae > Montipora > Montipora capricornis. The sequence continues at coordinate 33,081,991 of NC_090893.1, forward strand.
AAGGCTCAATACATATTCAAAGGAGTTCAGAAAGCTTCTTCCTCGTTAAACTGCCCGGCGTTCAACGACAGCGAAAAGCATGAGTTGACTTATGGCATGAATGAGAGGTATGTCCACTGCAAGTGAAAAAAAAAAAACACTGCTGTTGTATGCACGAAAGTGAGAATGGCTCACGTATGCATGATATTTGCGGTTTGCGCGCAAACTAAAAGTTGGTTCTTCTAAACGTTGACGTCATTTCCTATTCGAGTTACCAAATATAATGAAAATAAAAAGTTGCTATACAGGAACTGAAATAACGATCAATAAGTATTATCGTTCTGCGCTTGGCCTTGTTAAACTCAGCGAAAAAAATTGAATTGGTTAGGAAAACGAATGTCAGATTTGTGCACTTGAAATGAGAAAAAAAAAAAAAAAAAAAAAAGCATTGCCGTTAAATGCAAGTGTGAACGGTAAAAGTACGCAAAATAATCCCGGTTTGCAACGGAGAGTTTGCAGAGTGTTGATCATTAGATGCATCATCCCAGGACTAGAAGAGATATTCGTACTTGGTTAGTGCGTTTAAACGAACACTACTAAATAGAGTCGGATAATAATTGGGTAGCGGTCACCTGCTTTAACTCTATGCGTCAGTTGCATGACAGTTTTACAAAAGAAATTACAAATACGAAGGGTCTTAAATTTCTGAATCAGTTGGTTGGTAAAAAAGTATTTAATTAATATATAGATTTAGGAAAGCCTAAAAGTGGAGCGCCCTGGTTATTTATTCTTACTGCCTGTAGGGTTAGTGAAAATAAAAGGTTTCGAATTGTCCGCGTTTTAATATTTCCGGTTGCTGCTTTAATAATTTTCTTTGCTTTCTTCTATAGAAAAATTCATTGCCTATAGCTAACTAGTAAATTGCACGGTACTTTTTACTCTTAAAACCGATATCTCATGAATCACGAAGCGATGTGTACGATATCGGTTTTTCGAGTGAAATTTACTTTGGAATTCCCCAGTTTGACAATGAAATTTCTTAAACCGCATGAGTTTTCAAAGAAAACAAGCACAGCGAATAGGAATCACGCTAAAAAAGAAAAATAATAAATAAATAAAGAAATTGTCAGTTCAAGGTCAAAAAAGAGTTTTACTGATGTACTTTATTCCACTTTATCTCTGAAAACGAGATCATTCACATTTTGATGTATTTCTTTGAAACACGCCAGGTTGGCGCGCTTGGAACAAGAATCGGCAAAATGCATTCAAGAAAGGACAAACTTCAAACAAGATCCGCTCCAACACTTAAATAACGTTTAGGTGCTTAACACAAATTTTTGAAATCACAAGCTAGTGAAATTTCCCCCTAGTTTTACGAGAACTTATTGCGATTACGTGTTTATAACATAATGGCAAAATTTTCTTGTCACTGTCGAGGCACATCGAAAGTCAGTTGGGCAAACGGATTAAAAAGCACTTGATCGTTTGCATGTTAGAGCAAAACAAACAAATCAACTTTTTTTCTTTATGTCAAAAAGAATACAGGTAATTTTCATTTAATTCCAGTTGACAACAAAAATTCGATTTTCATTCCTGAACAGAGGAGAAACCGATTAAACCACTTTTTGAAAATAACAAACGGTTTAGTGCCCAAGAAAAGAATTTGTGAAGTAACTTCTACCACTAAATATAAGCTATTACTGGTATTCTGTTTTGTCGTTGTCATTCTCTTTCGCGCTCCTTTCGATTCGTTTCTGTTCTAGGCATAGGTCTCCAGGCATCATGTAACCTTATCAGAGCTTCTAAAGGTATGCCAAAAATTGCATTACGGAGAAAAAGGCAGCTCTAAGCAAATTAAAAATAAACACTCAGCTTTAAATTTATATTTCTCCGACGCTGGACTAGAATAACTGCTTAGCCGCCTTGTGGACCACAGCTATCATGATATGTCAAACTGGATTGAAACCAGCGAAAAATGCAGAAAGAAAAAAAAACATTTTCCACCTGAACACGAAAATCGTTGACTGTGTAAGAACTTTCGTTGACGTAGTATGGCCGTGTAGCCGCGTCGAGCCACAGAAAGCGCGCGGAAAATGAAACTTCGCTTATATTTAAGTGCGTTAACATGGGTTGAGCCTGCAATCCAATGGAAAACTAGTACCTGGTCAGCTGTCAACTTTAAAAAAAAAACTTACCTCGGTGAGCTGTGAGGTTGAGCCCGTGATATGGTCACGTGATACTGGTCAGCAGATACCTTGTTTTGACAGGTGTCAATTGATCAAAACATGGATCTCCAATATCAACGATGTATGCTGTAAACTAGCATGATACTGGTCACATTGGCACACATGGATAAGTGAACGAACGTACGTACGTACGTATGTACATGCGTACGGATGATCGATGACGTCATTGCTATAAAACCAAGATTTCTCGCATCGATGGGTTACCATATTTTCTGACCTAATTTTTTTGTAATAGCGGAGCCCTGCGCGCGCCGATGCGCGCGCGCGGAGCTCCGCTATTATGAAAAATTATATGTAGATGATGTATTTAAAACTAGCCACTGCCTTGTTGCCGATTCAAAAATTGAAACCAAAGTAAATCTTTGTTTTCTTGTACTACTGGAAACATGCATGGTTACAAATGGTTAATTATATTTAAGGTTTTCCAACCCGCAACCGCTTTGCATCCTGGAGCCATGTCCACCTACTCGGATTTTGATTCAGCAAAGATTGCCATTATAACAGTTCATTCAGTACTCACCATTGTCAACATCGTCGGGAACTCGCTGGTTTGTGTTGTCATAATGAAGTATAAACTTATGAGGTATGTTGGAGACTAACAAGGTTTGAGTTTGAAAACTTTGCAAGGCCTAGGTAGTTGATTGGTCCTAACAGTGCACAGGACGTGTGTTAGGCATGAACCTAGTATAAAGCCTCGCCAAGATCTAGGGGTGTGCCAATGGTCAAGGGGATGGGGAATAAGAGGGAATAATTCACAGCAAACGTCTCTAAGGTCGCAGATTCACACCATCGTATCTAAATCAATACCTATTACATATTTGACAATTTTAGGTGGTTTCCCATCGGATCAGACGACTCAAATGCATAATATAGTTTTCTTGGATTGAGATGGTGTTTTTGTCTTTCCCATGTACTGTACCTTGCTTAATATACCCTTGCAAAGAGCCACTGATTGAACGTGTGTATTAATGAATTATTTTAAAAATTTCCTTTATACTTCAGTTTACACTGAAGTGGTATAAGGTTGTGCTTAGAATAGCGTAGCTGGGAAGAATGAGATTTACAAATGAATTTTGGCACCCAGCTAGCTGTGGTTGAAACTATGACAGATGCTTTTTGGGAGTCACACACTTCATTCTTGTTTTACTAAGAAATCCTCTGAGCCCGAGCCCCCCTTGGTTGACAAATGATGAATGGTTCCTTACAATTCATCAACATTTTTTTTTCCACTTACGTTTCACACTCTGCCGTCTCTGTATATGCTGTGCTTTAGGACTAGTAATAAACCCCCATTTCCTTACTTCAACAGGACTTCAATAAATTGCCTTCTGATGAACTTGGCCATCGCAGACATGGTCGTTGCTATATTTTTTGTCCCAAGACATATTCTCGTGCACACTTTCAGCCACCCAGATAGGGTGACAGGAACGTTAGTATGCAAACTTCTCACAGGAGGAAATTTGGCCTGGGTTGGGGGCACCGCCTCGATTGTCACTCTGGTTGTCATAGCAATTGAACGTTACTTTACCGTGGTATATCCTCTTGGAAACAGAAGTAACCTCACTAACGGTAAACTGAAGGTGAGAAAGCAAGCTTCTTTGTCAGTCAAAAGCTAATGGCTTACTTTAGTTTTAAAAGTTATTATGGATTTGATTTAGATAGTGGCCATTGACTATGGCTGCATTTAAATGATGGTTAGAGTCTTTTTACATTCGAGATAACCGGTCAAAATAACAGGTCCTCAGAGGAATTTAGAATGGGAGATTCTAGATTCTCTAGGTATGACATTAGTCACTTTTATAACGGCTGTAGCATTGATATCCTGCTTCACATACACGTGCACTCCTTATAAATTCAGTACTAAGATAATAGCACCAGACCGTAGCATCACACCTTTTACACGCTGTTATTTTAGGTAATTATTCCCTCATCTTGGATCTTTGGTGCAATCTTCATGGTCCCAACGTTTCTGGTGAAGGATTTTGACAAAGAACGGGGCTTATGTGTTCCGATGTGGCCTAAAGATTGGACGGGGATAGCTTACAGCCTGTCGTGGTTGCTGATCTTGGCAGTGTTTCCAGTCTCATTGATGATGGTCTTGTACTGCAGAGTCATATACACTTTGTGGTTCAAACGTTCAGAATTAAATCTTCGACAACAGGTTTGAAACGAAAAGAATCACTTTATCTTAATTGCCAAAATGATGTAAGTACATGTAGTTGATGTAAGTACATGTAGTTAGGATCACGTTACTTTAAGTAATGCTTAATTCAGCTAAATATCTGAAATTCATTATATTTTTTTTATGACCAGTTAACAAATTAATGAAACACACGTGTTTTAGACGTCACTCGACTTAAGACGTTAGCACTATGCTTACATATTAAACCAGGTGTTATTTTTTGGATCAACGGTTGCATCTTCTGATTTGTTTCGTGTTCAATATGATACTCAATTGTTCTCAACATTTAAATCAACAGGGTGTGGTGAGAATACGAAAGCGAGTTACCCTGATTGCTATAACTGTCAGTGTCATCTTTGGAGTGTGTTGGTTAGCTCAGTCAATAAGCTATGTTCTTATGTTTCATATCCGCACACACGTCTTTGGAAATGTGATGTACGTTGTTTGTACCACAATGATCATGGTCAATTCTGCCATCAACCCGTTTATCTATGCTCTTTTGAGTCAGCGATTCAGGAAAAAGATCAAGGAGATGATGACCTGCACTGTGATCTGCGTTGGAGCCATTTACAAACTGTATCCAAAAAGGAAATCCAGAAGAATGGAGTGACAATAAAGTCGCTCAAACGACCCATTCATGAGGTTCAAAGCTGCAGTGTGTCTGTCTTACGACAGCAAACGTCAATTATTCTCAACAACAAGTAACCCTAAAACAAACACGTTTGTTATATATTCTTATTTTACTTTAAAAGAAGAGCAGCGGCAGCAGCTATTAATCTTCGGAATGCACGACAGAGATCCGGGATTGACTAGAAGCTATATCGGACAGGTTGTCTCTCTGCCTGTGCGTTTGTCGTTTGCTCCCTCGATTATAAGTAGTACGTCTTCTTCATACAAGAGGAGCCATAGCAAGAAGACGAAAAAAGGGATACCCAACTATTGTTTGCAGTCTTCTAGGAAGGCCGTAGTTGCCTTACAAAATACTGGATTAAAAAACTGTGAAAAATAAAAATTTCAATGGAAAAATATCGACAGATACTTTTGCAACTCTGTAAGGGTAATTCTGGTGGGTAAATTCTGTTCTTACAAGTGCGAAATGATATAGTAGCAATTTTAGGAAATCCAAGCTCAGTTTTGACATTCAAGGAATAAACCTCTATCCCCTAAAACGACTAAGGACCTAAATCTTCAGCCACATAATCTGAGGGGAACAGTGTCTTAGAAGGAAGTTTACAAAAAGCAATAAAACATATCATCTGGAAACACTAAAACCAACGCTAAAATCAGGACAAGTTGTACTAGAATTTATGCTTGCGCGAGTGTTTTTCTCCGGCCATTGTTTGCACTTCCAGATGACGGTTTTCCGAATGCTCTAACCTCGGTTGACACATCACCAATGATTTAATAAATATAGTGTGCCAGAGTATGCCTTGAAAAAGGTAATAGCGTGTTAATTAAAAGACCTAAAGAATAACGGGTCTTTATAGTACAGCACTTGTCTCAAGTCGTCAAGTACAGGTTTATTCAAATAAGGTGACGTTTCTCGTTTTATTAACCCGTGAATGTGCAAGCTATGAGCGGGTTAAAGTGATGAGTGAGGAAGTATAATATCCTCACTGCATACTCATTACCTCATCGCATAAGGTTAAGTTATGGGAAGAGTTCGCGACTGCTGAAGCAATAGGCATGCAACGAGGATAAAGCGTAGGGTGCTGTCAACCGCCCCCAGGGGTGGTGGGTGGGTCGCGAAAGTTGGCCGTCGTCCCGGAGTACGGTTAAAATGACCACGTTTCAGATAAAATATATACTCTAAGACCGCAAGGCATCAACACCGCAATAAGCGTGCGCGGAAACGGGGGAATTCGAACGCATAATGAAAACTTCTGCCATGAGCTAATTAATTATGCAGTGAGAATAGTAGTCACTTCGTTCTTCCCAGACGCACGCACGCACTCACTCACTCACTCACTCACTCACTCACTCACTCACTCACTCACTCCTTCCCTCCCTCACTCGCTCACTCACTCACTCACTCACTCACTCACTCACTCGCTCACTCACGATTATAAGCTCGAGATTTTATCGCGTGATAGCACTCTGTAATCATCTTTTCTCTTCAGATGAACGGGAGTTTTGTTAACTGGAAGCTGACCGAAGAAAGCTCTGGAAATTTATCACGTATAGTTGGCATAACTACCATTTTCCTAATCAGAAGCGAGCAAAGTTGGTTGTTCCGTCTGTTTTAGCAGAACTAGATCTTAAATTAATTATAGACCGTAAACTGTGCACGTGAGGGACCACGTTATCACATATTTC
>NC_090893.1:33113713-33118713 GCF_036669925.1 Montipora capricornis
AAAATTGATATATAAGGGGATTACATGTCGGTATTTTAAATTTATACGTTACTCTACGTACATATCGGTTTTTTGGGGGGCATTAACTTGCTAATTCGTTTCTTCTGTTAAGGCTACACAGTTCTTTCTTACATATTGTAGCAATTATATCATTGACACGCGTGATTTAATAATTTACTACCAATGTAACATGAACATCCAACATTAGAGATTACAGTGAATTACATCTGAGAGTGAACGCGTGTACTTGTCTTCCTTTGTCTTACCCGATCACTACATTGGCGACGAGGACGAGATTTAAGAAAAAGAAGCGAAGAAAACACAGATAGAAAATGATAGATCCTGATGAAGCTGTTTCGGCTTCACTGAGCAGTAGCGCCGCTCCACAAGCCCAAGCACTACCGGCACAGCAAAACATCACTGTTACAAACGGACAGCACAAATTGTGTAATTATATTACACCCTTCGTCATCGACCGCGATCCCACTAACACCGCTAACAGATGGGATAAATGGAAGAAAGATATTGAACGCCAATTCCGCTTTTTCGGCATTCACGACCCAGAGGTGAAAAAAGATGGTCTAATCATCTACGGCGGTCGCGATATCGCCGATCTCGAAGACTCCTTACCAGATGTCGAAAACAATAACCCACCCGCTGACGAATACACGAAATTCATCCGAAAGCTGGACAAGCACTTTCTTCCCAAGAAAAACAAAGACTACGCGAGATTCCAGCTCGGTAATTTGCAGCAAGCAGAAGACGAATCACTCGCCAAATACTTCGATCGAGTACGAGAAATTGCCAAGAAATGCGAATATCACGATGAGAACGACGCCATCCGAGACCACTTGATTAAAGCCGTAATGCGTAATAAAAGAATTCGAGTTAAAGCCATTCGACAAGGCTGGACTCTTCAAGAAATCCTCGATGAAGCCGCTATCGACGAAGAGACCAACCAGCAAGCGACCGAAATGGAAAAGAAGATTTCTCAGGAAGAAAAAGATGTTAAACGCGTCAAAGAAACCGCAGATTCAAAACCATGTGGTCGCTGTGGGCGTAAACACATGCAAAAATGCCCGGCATTCGGCGCCACTTGCACCGCATGTGGAAAACGAAATCATTATGCAAACGTCTGCCGAAGTAATCCTTAAGGAAAGAAAAGCTATCGTTCAAAGCAAGACAAAACTCGCTATCCACAAGATTCCAGAACAAGACGCGATCAGCGAGGACGAAGAGATTCCCGAAGACCAAACAGTCGTAATGGGAAAGTCCACTAAGTGTCGGGTCACGAGGAAATCGACCGGAAGTCCGATTCGAGCGATACATCGAGCGATGAACGTTTCATCCACCACCTCAAGATCCACAAAGCGACGAGCCAAGGCAATTCAAAAGACCTGCACCATCCTCATAAACGGCATCGAAACCATAGTTGAGCCAGACACCGGCACAGACACAAAGATCATGGATAAATATCAGTTCCGACACTGCAAACAGAAATACCGAAAATGGCACTTCACGAATCGTGAAACTTGAAAACCAAACGAGAGCAATCACCGCAAACATCGTGGGAGTAAAGGAAAGATTAACTCTCTACCTCTACTCGGAAGACCAAGTTTAGACGAACTTGGCATGCTACAGATCTATGAGACTGGTGGATTAAAAGAGCCCAACAAAGCCGTGAAGAAAATCGAAAACGAGAATCCTGAGCTGGAGAAAATCCTAGATCAGTACAATAATCTTTTCCAAGGAGTTGGCAAGGCAACAAGAGATGGCCAAGAGATACAAATCCATCTGCCTATGAAAGAAGACGCCATACAAATCGCCCAGAAACCTAGACGTGTCCCATACCATCTCATTGAACCACTCCAGAACAGAATTGGAGAGTTTATCTCGAACGGCATCGTGGAGAAAGTCCCTGACAACGAAGCGATCACCTGGTGCTCACAAATCGCTGTGCAACCAAAGCCCAATAACCCAAAATACATCGGAGTCAGCCTGGACCTCCGCCTCCTAAACAAATCAATGCTCCGCACACGAAACATTCAAGCCCCAATTACAGAAGATTTTGTAACCGAATTCAGAGACTGTAAGGTCTTTAGCAAACTAGATCTTAACCATGGTTACCATCAATTCTGCCTTGATCCCGAATCACGCAAGACTATGACATTCTCCACTCCATGGGGAAACTACTGGTACAAACGCCCGGCCTTCGGAGGAGTCAACAGTCAAGACCTGTTCGACGCAGAGATCAGCAAAGTTGTATCAGGCACCCGCAAGGTTCTCAATAACCGTGACGACATCATGATCGGTGGTAGAGACTGGGACGAACACAACAAGTCTCTTGCACAACTGCTACAGACACTGGAGGATCACAACCTGACCCTGCGACGTGAAAAGTGCGAATTTGGAAAAGCGTCCATCGACTTCCACGGACACCTGTTTACACAAGAAGGCCTTAAACCAAGCCCAACCAAGATTCAAGCAGTACAAAACTGTGCTTCACCAGCATGCAAAGAGGAACTAGTCTCTTTTCTCCAAATGGTAGCCTACCTATCCAGGTATATTAGTAACTTTTCCAGTCGGTGCGAACCATTGCGAAAGCTCACAAAATTAAACGCAAAGTTTGACAGAACAAGAAAAAGCCTTCAAGGACCCGAAAGCCGCCATCACCGGAGCCCCAGTCCTAATCCCATACCATCCAGAGCGAGAAACACTCATAATCTGCGACGGAAGCCCTGAAGGACTGGGAGGAGGACTGTTTCAGAAGACTGGCAAAGGATTCCAACCTGTACCCTATGTGAGCCGGACCTTAACTGACACAGAGATCTGAAGAGGTACTCTCAAATAGAGAGAGAGGCACTGGCAGTAGAATTTACTACAACCAGGCTCCAGATGTTCCTGCTTGGTGCACCAAAATTCAAATTAGCAACAGACCACAAGCCACTGCTTCCACTGCTCAACAATCCAACAGCTAAACTATCACCGCGCCTTGAAAGACTCGCCTTGAAAATGCAGAACCTCGACTTCGAAGTGATTCACATCCCTGGTAGAACCAACATGACTGACTGTACATTTGGGTTTGTCTTCTTGTAGGTCTTCGTAACATTTTTGTTTACAAGTGTCACGTAGCTTTTGGGTGTAGTCTTGTAATAGTTGGTCGTTTGTCTGCTTTCACAAAGATCTTGTTTTCTTCTCGTATTGCCTTTATGTCTTTACGGGAGTTGTTTCTGAAGTTCGTTAGAGTAAGTATTGGTCTTGAATTCAACTCGCTGTATCGTGTCAAGCATACAGTCCTCAAACTCATTCAGCTCCTTTTACATGAGGTGGTGACCGTTTCGATTTAAATCCGCACGATTCTTTAGTTGTGTCATCGGTGTTCGTCTTAAGAAAAAAAATGTACTACGGAAATTTAGAGTAACGTAAATTTAAAATACCGACTTATAATCCCCTTAACATTTCATGTTTTCTTCACCTAGCAGTTCCTTAAATTGTCACGCATTTACCATTCAAATTCCCGTATTTAACTGCCAGATTTCCAAGTTCAGTCGTTAAAATTGCCTGATGAGTGTCAGTGGTACTTGTACCATACGAAACAGTTCTGTAGCATTGAAACGATTAAACCTGAACTTCTGTGAAGTCGTAGTTATTGCTCCTCAATCGATTGAGTTGTACGCTCTACGAAATACGTTCTACTCAAAAAAAAAAGAAAAAAAAAAAAGATATATACAGCTGATCTTATGAAAACCGGGTCCCCTCCACATACCTTAATGTCTTTAAATTAGACTAGAATACTTGGGACGCTTTTATTTTGTCAGAAACTGGACTGTAACCTCTCTATTGAAAACATGTTTTGATTTAAGGAAATTAAGGCAATTAAGGCCATTAATACCATTAAGGCCATTGGAACATGACTAAGGTGACTTCAGAAGAAGCAATGTTTCATATGGCACGCCTTATTCCCTTACCCAACAAGTCGACATTTCCTTCACTAAGTCTCCCATAAAGAGGTGCAGTCAATTGTTTTGGCCATGGACTATTACCTCATACTTGTTAGACTTGCATGCGACAGTCCATGACAGAACCCCCACGCGACAGAGCCCCCATGCAACAAGCCATGACTTTATATCTTGGTCGCTCATTCTCTAGGTCCCTCTTCAACATCTTACGCAACTCGCAAACACTCTTTCAGGGACCGCATTAACTTACTGGTTAATCACACGCGAGTCCTCTTCTTTCTTTTTCCTGTCAAACCCACGTTTTAACTTTCGGAGCTCTGACATTTTCTCTACTTTGCATAATAGACCTTTTTTTACCAATTTTCTTGTGCGGGTTGTAATTCCCGTTATATTGGCGAAACTAGTCGCCACTTTTCTACCAGGATAAAGGAACACACGGAAAGCGATAAAAACTCGCATATTTTTAAGCATTTCAACACATCTCCTTTATGTAAGAGTAAATACTCCCCTTCGTGCTTTAGTATTCGGGATTCCGCCAGCAACTCAATTGATTTAAAACTCAAAGAAGCTTTTCATATAAATAAGATCAAACCGGAACTGAAGAAACAATTGCAGCATTACAACACTTTTCTCACGTTTTAGTTTACACCTTGATGTTTGGTGTCACGCTGTAAATAGTACCCGCTTTTGTATTACGTCATGTTGTAATAATTTTTTCATCTACCCGTAGACTTTATAACTGTTCACACTTAGGAGCTCATTAAACTGATGATGGCATGAGCATGCCGAAACATGTCTTTTAAAAAAAAGTTGTATGTTTCCTACATTATTTATCATACTTGCTACTATTGCGACCTTATGGAAATTATATATATATAGATTTGAGAAAGCGCTGTTATTCGACCACGAAAGCATAAGATTCGTGTTCATCCGAAAGCTAGGATCGAGAGACGCTTGGTAAGCATACTATAAGTTGAAAAACTTGACAGTCAGGCATTCAGCATTAGCTGCACGTTTATGACACTGAAGGCTATTAAAGGC
>NC_090893.1:33123713-33128713 GCF_036669925.1 Montipora capricornis
CGTCTGAGGAACGAGATGCCTTATACGTTTGAGGGCTCCAATTCCAGAGGCTACTTTCTTTGTCAGTTTATCGACATGGCTACTCCAGTTAAGATTATTATCAATAAGCACGCCCAGGGATTTAGCAACAGAAACTTGAGTGATAGGAGCACCATTAATCTCGGGAATTGGAGGATTTGTGAGAGCAAACAACCTCTGCCTTGATCCAATCAGCATAAATTCGGTTTTTGTCATGTTCAGGGTAAGTTTGTTTGCTATCAACCATTTTTTAACATTTTCTAGATCATGGTTAAGACTTGATTCTATGTCGCCTGTATTGTCACCCGCATATGTTAGGTGGGTGTCATCTGCGTACATCTATGGCACACAATTCGTTAGACAGTTTGGCAGATCACTGATATATAGCAAAAACAACAATGGACCCAAAATAGTCCCTTGAGGGACGCCGCAACTTAGTGAGCAAGTTTTAGAAAGTGATCCATTAATGGAACACTTTTGAGTGCGGTTGTCCAAATAGGACTTAAACCAGTTGTAAGAAATGCCATGTATGCCGTAATTATTTAATTTAGATAAAAGGATCTCGTGATTAACCGTATCGAAAGCTTTTTTTAGATCTAGGAAAACAACAGTGTTTATTTTTCCTCGGTCAATGTTGTAAGCCCAAGTATCCGTAGCCCCAAGTAGAGCCGTAACGGTGGAATGAATAGAGCGAAAACCAGATTGGCATTTACATATTACGTTATGCTTTGTTAGGTACGCATATAATTGGTTATAAACTATTCTTTCGAACACTTTGGCTATAACCGGGATAACGGAAATTGGGCGGTAATTGTTTAGGTCATCACGTTCCCCTTGTTTGAATAGTGGAGTGACCCGTGCACACTTCCAGTCGTCTGGGAACACACCTACATTTAATGACTGCACAAATATAGCACAACGGTTTGCAAATAAGATCCGCGCATTCACGAATAAGTCGAGAACAAATTTTGTCTAGGCCGACTGCCTTCTATTTTTTTTAGTTTATTCAGCAGTGAAAATACTTCATTTGTGGAGGTTGGCCGGAACTGAAACTCCTTATCCGTGCTAGTGAGATAATTCAGATAGCTGTTGCCATCTGAAGAAGGAATATCACTAGCAAGTTTCGGGCCAATGGTAGCAAAATAACGATTAAATTCGTGCGCTATTTCTGCTGGAGCTGTTACTGATTGCTCATTTACATTCAGTTGTTTCACAGACGTTTCCACGAAATTTCGGGAAGACAGCTCATTGATGATCTGCCAGGTTTTGCGGGAATCACCCTTATGCTCGTTTAGCATATTTTGATAATAAACTTGCTTCGCTAGCCTAGTCGCACTATTGACTTTGTTCCGCTGTCTTTTAAAATGAACCCAATCATTAGGATTTTTTGATCTAATTGCTCTGAGTTTCAAAATATCTCGATCGTGCATCTGTTTTTTAAGCTCAGAAGTAATCCATGGGGAACCCCGCGCGCGAACACGAGTGGTTCTCAATGGAGCGTGCTTGTTAACAATAGCCAAAAAGGATTCCTTCCATTCATTCCACATATCATTTGGATTGGAAGAATTGTTTATGTAATCCCAATCTTGAGATGCAACATCGCTACGAAATTTATCACGGTTAAACTTCGAAAATTCCTATAGGTTATATTAGTGTGACCCTTACTCTGTCCATTAATGGCTAATTTTCGATAGACATAGACCATGCTGTGATCGCTAATGCCAATATGACGCACACCTGAGCATAACACCTTGTCAGGACAGTTAATAAATATTAAATCAATCAATGTTGCAGAAGTTTCGGTTATTCTTGTTGGTTCTGTTATGAGTTGTTGAAGACCATAAACATCCGTGATAGTTAATAATTTGCGTGTATCGCTATCAAACTGGGATGCGGCCATATTGCAATTTAGATCCCCTAAAAGGTAGAATTCAGTATTAAGGGAATCCAATTTCCCAATCAACTCTTCAAAAGGTGAAAATATACTAACAAGCGAATTAGGTGGTCTATACCACGTAGCAACAATAAATGATTTAGAACGAGGTTTGCGTATTTCAATACAAAGGTTCTCAAGACTGCCCATGCAAAGATCGTTGCGGACCGAAAAGTTAATTGACTATTTTACATAAAAGCAAACGCCCCCACCTCCATATGTAGTTCTATCACGTCTACCTATATCATAACCAGAGATACTGACCTCATTATCGGTGATGTATTCATTTAGTTTAGTCTCGTTAATTGCGAGAACATCTATATCGTTACTTACGAGAAAGATCTTGAGTTCATCAAGATGAGTGGTCAATTTATTTATATTCAGCGAGGCCAGCTTAAAACCGCGTTTGGAGGGCAATACTCGAGAACGATCAATAGGATTTTGAGTCGGACTTCTCGATGACTCCTGGCTGTTGCCTTCCAACGGCACGGCATTAATGGAAGGCATAGTAAAAGTTCAATGAGCTAGACCATGATTAAAATTCTTAAAAATACGCTTGTTACCTGCAACATTCAGGTGTAGACCTCCACGGTTTAACCCATTTTCGTTTATATTATTGTGTTCAATAAATCTCCAATCATTCTGACGGCAAAACTTCGTCCAGTGCTTGTTCACCTCTGAGACTTTATCATTAAGCTTGTCCTTTCGTGTTACAAGTCCTGAGACTATGACTTGAGCTTCGGAAGACCCCTCTATCCGTTTAGCGAGATCAACAATAGCTTCTGCAACTTCTTTAGATGTTTTGCCGTTTTTAGCCTTCAGATCGTTTGTACCTACATGTAGCCCCACTTCATCAGGCTGGAGCTCTAAATAAGGTTTTAAGTAATCTCTCATGGCTTTGGTTGTGGCTCCAGAAAATGACTTTACCACCACTCGGTGCCCTACTGCTTTCGCTAATTTCTTACCGTGAATATCCTTGACCATGGAGTCCCCAATCAATAGGGTTGTAAACTTACTGCTGGCACTCCTCTCTCTGCCGACCTCACCGCGTAAATCATCGTTAGCAGAAGTTTCGCTTGGTTCACTAGGATTACTGCGAGACGACCTATATGACGCCCGTTGATGGTTTTGCCGTCGCCGGATGATTTTGTGTGTTGCTGCCTCTGTCTCTGTTGGATCATCTTGTGCATCACTAAGGATCTCAAACCTGTTACGCGTCACGATATTATTCTGAGTTGACATTTTACGTTGGTTGCGTTTATTACACCCAACATTCGTGCCCGAGTTTTTCACTTGATAAAAACACTCGTTCGTCTCTTGCTGGTGATGGGAGTCTTCTTCGTTCTTTTCTTGTAAAATAAGCCTTAATGCAAGCCTTAGTGAGTCATTTTCCTGTTCCAATGATACAGCACGATTTTCGAGAGACAAACATTTCTCCTCAAGTTCTTCGATAACTCTCTCTTTTTTGCATATAGATGATTCCAGTTTCTCACACCTCCCTTTGTATTCACAAAGTTCGGCGCTAACAGCAAATTCCTCTCGATTCTGGCAATTCATCGAGAGCAGATTAGAGTTGGCTTCTACCTTTTTCTGTAGAATAAGGAGGTCAAGTTTTATACCTTCTATTTCAGCAACTAATTCAGTATTAGATCTCTCTTGACTGGAAAATACTGGTCCCGCTTCGGCTACCCTTGGTTGATTAGCATAAATGTCATTGGCTTCAAACAACAATGGATTTACTTGTTCGACCGTTGAAGAGACATTCGAGCCCGTTGAATCGGTTCTCCCTGCGTTGTCTCGAACAAGTTTGGTCAAGCTGCCTTTTAAAACGGGTCCATCTCGCCCCTGGAAGGCGAGAGTGAGTTGCTTTTTACTGTACCAAGTAATAGTGATGTTGTTGACAGAGCTTTTAAATTGTTTCGAATTTCCGCCGGGCGACGACCATTTGCCTTGTTGTTTCAAACCCTTCTCAACGAAATGTTTTAGGGATTCAAGATCACTAATCCACGTTAACTTGTCACCTTTGAGCTGAAGGTATTGTAAATAAGAGCCGTCGAAGTTAAGCGGGAGAGACTCGTTATCTGTCATCATGTCCTCCTCAAAAAAGTCCTCTTCCTCTTTCAACGAAGATCGCTCACGGAGCTAGTCAAAGCCACAACTATAAGTCAGTGCTACATAAGCGCTGATTGTAAAATACAAGCAGCCATCAAGCATGAAACAGAAGCACAGACCATGGCAAAACATGGTTCCATTCAAGCCTGTCGTGTTCTCATGTGCACTTGACGAACTCACCTCTCAGAGATAATCGGCAAGTGTTCGCTGTTGTTGTCTTTACGCTCAAGTTCCTAGTAGTCATTAGGCTAGTAGTAAAACAGGATTCAGTTGCCATAAAAATGGTAAATGAAAACTTACTACTTTCATCTTCTCCTAGCGTTCCGTCGATCTGTGGGAGAATATACCAAAGGAGCTTGTCAGAACGACGGCAACGGTTAATTAGTGACAGCCATTATCGGCAGGTACAAAAAGGGCACAGGGCACAGGGCACAGGTCCATTCTTTTACCAATACAGAAAGTATCCTAAACATTTGCGCTCGCTAGCGCTGGTGAATAGATTTGCCAAGAAAAACTCGTTTCATTTCAATATTGAAATTGAGAAACCCACCCATTGATTTAATTTTTGGACTAGTGTAATCCTGTCAGTATCACCGAGCGACGACAATCATTACACCTTTTCGACTTAATTATACTTTTCCTCAAAAAAATATAAGGAGTTGCTGAAAGTAGATATGTAACTGAAATTAATTTTTTTCTTTCCCGTTATCAGGCGTTCGTTTTTCACAGCAATGGTCGACCTATGAATAAAGTGAAGAAAATCAAAAGATAGGGCCAAGAAACTCAGCAGATGCTGAGAGAGCGATTTCTGGCTTTGTTGATTATAGGTCTAGTACCCTACCGTTTTTTCTCCAGCAGAACCCAGCACTGTTGGCCATAAAACTAGTTTGTCTTTGATTTCTCAGGCTGGCGAAACAAGTAGTTTAGTGATGGGACA
>NC_090893.1:33136213-33153713 GCF_036669925.1 Montipora capricornis
TTTTGTCACTACTTAGAAGGTCAACAAACGAACCTGAACGGCAGAAGACATATTTTTACCGAGTGCAAGGGTTATGCAAATGAACTTTGACACGAGTGATATAGTTGTGTAAATACACTGATTGTGGCAGATTTTAATCTGTTGTCGCGTGCAATCCAAGGAGATACGCAGCGGTTTGAACTTATGGAACGGTTTATTAAGGTAAGAAATTCACTGCGTGAAAATGAAAATATTCGGAGATGTCCGGGCCTAGAATACGTGCTCGTGACTCCCTAGAATCCTGAGGTATTCAAGGCGCACACCCCACGTGAAGTGTACTGAGATATTCAGCTCGAATACTACTGAATATCTTTAGTTAAGTGTCATTCGTAGATTTCCCAAAACGCACACTTCAACAAATGTCGTCGGCCAGTTATTGATGGTAACAATTCGTCCGTTCTGATGAAAAACATTGGAAACTTCCTTTTATTATGGGGGTGGTTATATATGGAGGCGACGGGCAACGCAAATGCGCGCCCGAGTGTAGCTTTTGCGAAATATACTCAGTGTCTTTGCGTGAAATATTATAGCGCAAGCCTGCAAGAATTATAGAGTCACGAGTTTCATTCACACTTGTCTCAAGTAGATAAAGTTGGGCGCTAACTTTGCTTTTAACGCGTTTCAACAAAATAGTCAATGAAACTTTACGCAAATCAACGGAAGTGTAAAGAGTGCATATGAGAAACTTTTCGCGTTTTAACGGAAACGTAGAGACTGCCTTTATGCATGAAAATTACGTACTTTTACACTAAGTAACGCAAAAAACGAGCTTGCGCACCGTAATTCGTTGACAAATCGTAAAAAAGGTCATCTTAAACTTTGTTTATCCTTGAGCAAGTTTATGCTGTGGTTAAAGCAGCGTAAAATAAGCCTGAATCTCCTAGTTGATTTAACCCTTTCAGCCCCGTGGGGTTCCCCACTGACGAGTAAAATCGTCTGGCGTTAGACAGAGTAAAATCTATAAGTGGCAGTATTGGGAGTTAAAGGGTTAATGGGGACATAGTTTTTCAGTGAATCCAGCTGTTGTTAACCCTTTCAGCCCGGTGGGGTTCCCCATTGACGAGTAAAATCGTCTGGCGTTAGACAGAGTAAAATCTATAAGTGGCAGTATTGGGAGTTAAAGGGTTAATGGGGACATAGTTTTTCAGTGAATCCAGCTGTTGTTAACCCTTTCAGCCCGGTGAGGTTCCCCATTGACGAGTAAAATCGTCTGGCGTTAGACAGAGTAAAATCTATAAGTGGCAGTATTGGGAGTTAAAGGGTTAATGGGGACATAGTTTTTCAGTGAATCCAGCTGTTGTTAACCCTTTCAGCCCGGTGGGGTTCCCCATTGACGAGTAAAATCGTCTGGCGTTAGACAGAGTAAAATCTATAAGTGGCAGTATTGGGAGTTAAAGGGTTAATGGGGACATAGTTTTTCAGTGAATCCAGCTGTTGTTAACCCTTTCAGCCCGGTGGGGTTCCCCATTGACGAGTAAAATCGTCTGGCGTTATATATATCGATCGCCGGCTTGTTTTTGAATTCCCATACTGTATCTAGAATTGATCGTTCTTCAAGTGGTTAAAGGCTAACTTTGAACGGTTTGAACTTAAAGCTTCGACGGAGAAGAATGAAATGCAAAGTTGTTCCCGTGCTTTGTGAGCTTTTGTCAGTTGTTAAAGTATTTCCCATGCCGGTTTTGTGTTACAGCCATCTTAACTTTACGAGTTAGGAAATGCTGTCCACGTAATAACCACAGTTGCTCGGAACCGTACATGAAGTATATCTTTTGGACGATTTAGGGTGTAGTTTTTATGTTCTGACTGTTTCTAATAAATGTCGCCATGGAGGAGTTAACGCTCATAGTTGCATCAGGGAATGCATGCATCAGAGTCATTAGGGCAAGATGGCGGGAAAATCAAAGATTTGTATTAGAATTTAAAGCCTTTTAATTCTTCCTGAATTCATATATTTTAGCATGTTCTCCTTGAAAATAGTAACTTACGAGTTCAAAGAAACAATACACTAAATCTGGAATGCAAAGATTTCTGTGATCAGTTTTTAGAAAACCTTGATTTTCCCATACATTTTCTTGAATTCGACAGTATCAAAATTACAGAAAATGTATGGAAAAATTGACTTTTTCAAGAACTGATCACAGACTTAAGGGACTTTGTCTTCTTGTTGTTGAATTATGCAAAATATAAATCTTTCTTTGTGGATTCTTTACACAGTCAAGAGATGGCCCAACTAGGTTCATTTTTTGGACACAATAGAAGATCTGGCTTTGGAAGGGAAAGAAGCAGTAGTTCAACTACAAGCTCAGCAAGTGCATCTAGGAGTGACACTCCCCCAAGTAGAGCTGGAAATATTGTCATATCGTCATCTGAAGTAGGAAAGATATTTGATGCAATAAACTCACTATCCAATAAGATGAGTACGCAAGAAGAAATGTTAAAAAAACTGACAACTGCAATGGAAGATTTGGAAGATGAAGTGCAAGAACTTAAAGTTAATGAGAAATCTCTGCTTGAAAAATTTGAAGTGTTTCATGATCGTGAGGTGGTTGAAGATGGATCAAAAATTCCGCCAGAAGTTTCAGTAAGTGCATACTAGAGCAATTCCTTCCCGTAACACACCTTGAAGTGAATTAAGACAGTCTCCTGATTATTTTGTCTCCTCCCTGATGCTCACCCACTCGGTACATTTGAAGCTAAGATATAATTATTGCCTGTTATACATGTAACAATATGGTAAACCATAGTGCCAGCTTGCAAAATACTATAGTATATTTTGACTTGAGCACTTCTCCTAAAAGTTATTTTCAAGTTTTTTTCTGTAATATATATGGATTTTTGATTATAAATTTGAAACAAAGGAAAATAAAATTTAAACTGTGGATTAAATTTAAGCACAACATGTGCAATTTAGATTTGCTATATCCACAGTTTTTCAGGTAATGCTCAACTTATGGTTAACAGAAGCGGTACATGTACATCCTTGTAGAGTTTTTGGCTCATATTCATGTCTATTGTTTTTTCCTACAGCTAGCTGAAAAAATCTGCTTTGGTATAGTTTCTTAACTTTACATCCAGTTCTTGAGGAGATAATTTTACAAGTGGCTGTCTTTCATTCTTCAAGTCCTGAATCAATGTCTGTCATTTTTGGAGATGTTTGTGTTTGTTTCCAATCCATAAACTCAGCAACATCAAAGGCACAAACCTCTTAGCCATTGTTTATGTCCATTTTGGTTAGCTTCTCGGAAATGTCATACTCAATACTAAAGAAAGCAAAAGTGAAGTGGGATGGGAAGGAATCACTTCCTACCGCAAAGGCAGGTGTTGTCATAATACACACACACAAATACTGTAGGTTACTGATTGGTTGATAATAACCACACAAAATTTATTCAAGTACAACAAGAATTGCATTAACTGGGAGAAGGAAATTGCTTGTTTATTTAATTGCGAGAATAGACATCAGGTAAAACTGATTAGAAAACAATACAGTAAATAAGCCTGGTGGCCTGTGTTAGTAATTTGATACAAAAATGGGACTACAGTGTACCTCCAGGCAAGTACTTTCTCTGATCTATTTTTAATTTTTCTCCAGCCATGTACACTTCTTCTAGATATTGTTCTAAAATTTCCTTTTCACACCATAAGATGATGACACGATTGCATAATGGTTGACTCCTGTATTAGCTTAGAAGCAAAATTCTAAGATTAATGGAATAGGAATGTTGCAAGCTAGCTACTAGGTCTCCAGCTGAGAAGGCAGACTAAAAGAGCTAGTTCTCATCAGTTGGAGACCCTTTGTTTGTCGCTAAGAGTGTGAGGCTTGTTATGTTTGTCAGGTTTATTTTAACGACAGGTGTTATTGATTATGGCTGTTAGAGTCAGTATGTATATATGTAACTTGATACCACATCTTTATTATTAGTATTGCGGTTGTATTTTAGTAGAGTATGGTTTGGTACAAACAAAAAATCCCACTTTGTTCACTTTAGGCAGATGTACATCTTCTTCATAACAACTTGTCATTAGACAGACAATACAAGCCAGAAGAAAGGTATGTTTCTTTTCCTGTGCTGTGATTATCCAAAAATAGTTGAACTGTTATAATGTAACTTAAGGTGACTTGCTACAGTTTTCAGATATAGTCCTTCCTAAATCCAGTGCTGGAAATAACAGTCGGTCATCGGACATTGTCCGAACAAATTTTGAAAATGTCCGGCCAATTTCACATTATGATCGGATAAGATGGCCAAACATGTCACCAGCACATCTTGAGTTCTCTTCTTCAAGGTGCTGTCAGTCAATAAAATAATTATGTCCGGTCCAATTCGTCAAATGTCCGACCAAAAGGAAGATTTGAAAGGACATATGTCCTCTGAAGAGAGTTATACAGATAGTAACTATTATCCTTGATTATTGTTTTACTCTCCTCATTCAATAAGTTTTAATAACCAATAACCAATTATTGGCTTGACATTTCTAATGCTCTCTCACCACACAACATGTCTGTGCGACACCATCTGGAAGAGCAGATAGCTAATGAAGATAAGGATATGCCATTAAGACAGTCAAGCGTAAGTCTGATCATGAAAAATAATATGGTATCTATTGTTGACTGGCATGTGGTTAAGAGACTGTACAACAATGGGCCCTTGTCACACAGTGGCCAGTTGATTTTTTTACAGCTGCAGATGAAATCTTTGGTGATTTTCTTTAGCTCAGCCAAAAGCAGCTGAGCTACCATTGCTTCAGTCTCTTGTTCTGAACAGTTATTAGAAAAAGTGACTCATTTTTCATAACAATGGCAAACATCTTCCAAATTTGGTCAACAGTTGCTGGTTATGAACAATTACAAGGCTGATTAAGTAAAGTACGATCGTCCTGGTGAGTGCAGTCCTGAGAAGGACTGTTTGGATCCGTCTAAGGTCTGTACGCACAAAATACATGCACTGGGATTTTCTGTTTGCCCTAGAGCAAAAGTTAGGTGCCAGGGGCCACTGGAGTCTGCTAAAGCAATTAGCAAGGGGATTTTCCAATAGGCTTTTTGCATGACTTGATCATGTGATGAATTTGAGGAAACACGAAAAGTAGCACGCTTGCATGGTAATATCAAAATATTCAAAACTGTCATGAAAAATATTTCCTTAATACTTTGACACCCTAACTGGCCTAAACCGGCAAGACTATTTTACTCTGTCTAATGCCAGACAATTTGCGCTACACGCTACTTAGGACAACTTGCACTTAGTACTTGGCTTGGGCCTAGCCGATTTGTCCTCAAACTCCCATGGCCTGCTCCCGTCTGGCCTTGTAGCTCAGTC
Source organism: Montipora capricornis (assembly GCF_036669925.1). Taxonomy (NCBI): domain Eukaryota; kingdom Metazoa; phylum Cnidaria; class Anthozoa; order Scleractinia; family Acroporidae; genus Montipora; species Montipora capricornis. Next base: position 33,141,571 of record NC_090893.1, read on the forward strand.
GGTAGAGCAACGGTGAACTAATCCGAAGGTCGTGGGTTCGATTCCCATTCGGGTCAGAGATTTTTCTCTGTACTTGGGTGTTGCATAGGAAGTTCCTGATGCTGTGGATCAGCCAAGGTTCTTCATCCATCACATGCACACAGTAGCGATGGCCTCATTTGAGTTCTTTCCATATATATGCATACACACGCTACTTAGGACAACACGCACTTGCACCCAGACAATTTTATTCATCAATGGGGAACCCCTGGGAGTCAATGGGTTAAGGGCCCACCGACGTATTTTTTGGGGTGCGTTGCTAAGGATGTAATGGTTAAGCAATTTGAGAGAATTTGGCATTATTTTGGTCAGTTTCCAACTTTTGTAAGCCAATGACCCTAAATATGACGTCCGCCCATGGTCACGTGACCAATAAAAGAAAAGTCTAAATTTGTCTCCGTGCTACGCAGTTTGGGTATTTAATTGATGGTTTGATAATTTGTATTTGTTTTTGCATCCAGCCAAGCATGGTTTTCTTTTTATTTTGAAAAATGTTCTTTTTAAAGACATAAACGATACTGAAATACCCATAACTTTTTTGTCCCCATTAAGCATTTCAGGGCTGAAATCTCCTTTTAATTCATAACATGCAATTTTAGCCTTTAAATGCATAAGGGAAAAGATTAAAGACAGTTAAAAAATTTTTAAAATTTACAAGGATTTGTATGAAACACCATGCATGCATGACTGGATGGCAAAAGTTGTTTCTCTCATACAAAATAATGCTTCCAACTTTCAGTGGCCGTTGCAATCGCTCCTTTTGAGATATTCGGCTAAAAATTCTCAGGTTACCTAATTTTAATATGCAATTTTTTTTCAAAAATGAACTGTTTTCGTAATTTTAATATGCAATTTTTTTTCAAAAATGAACTGTTTTCGTATTTACCAAAAGTTGATCAAGTGATCAGGTCAAGCAAAAACCCTATTTGAAACATTTGGAGAAATATTTTGAATGAATAATATTTTAATTGGCAGCCTTTCATGCATGTCAACTCTGGCAATTAACTAGTGCAAAATTGTGTGCAATGGTGTTGTCATTTTGTGGTACTTAAGGTTACCAGACGCTTTCAGCATGGGCCCCCAGGTGAATCATATGCAAGTGTGGTAAGGTGTTCAGGTTAAACTGCAGATACACCTTAATAAACCATATATCAATAATTTAAAGGTTATTGAACTGGCTTTGTTTGTAACCCAACACTGTCGATTTTTTTTCTTAAGTTGAATGATCATACAAATATAGATACTCTTTCAGCTAAAAGTCAATGAATTTGTTCAATTGACCTAAAATTTCTTAGAACTTTGTTGCTAAAAGGAATTTTTGTATGAGCATCCAAAAGAATTAAACAAATCAATAAATGAAATTCAAAAAAGTTAATTGCTTTGAATTGTACCTTTGGTAAGGTGATTCGGGCACTCACATTAAAAAAATCATTAAAAAGATAACAGTGCAATTTTTTTTTAAAATCTTGGTCTGTTATGTAACATAGCAGTTCACGAAGCTTAATTTGATACAGGGTTTTAGGTTTCTACAGGTTAACTGAAACACACTACACCACTTGCATGTGAAACACCCTTGAAGGTATCTGGTAACCTTAAGTTCTTTGCAGATACTCGAAAACCTTAAAAAGCTGTACATACGTATACATGCATGCAGCTGACTGAAACTATGGATGAAGCTGGTCTGATTTTATATTATAATTATGACACTCTTCACTTTTATTTGCAGGTGCCATTGTTAGGTACTACGAAACAAAAAGAAAGCTTTATCTACAGTCACTTCCTGAAAACCAGCAAAAAACGAAACAGACAAGAAAGGACAACAAAGTTCGTTCAAGAAGGAAAAGGGTATGTTGACTTGAACTTCTTTAATTTTTTCTGCCACTGTATGTGTAAAAAGCATCAACTAATAATAGTTATTTACAGTGACAAATTACAGTTAATAGTAGTTTTGACTTTAAAATGACCAAGTGCATCACTCATAAGCCTCTACAGAATATTTAATTGCAGGCTTAACTGTCTTAACAGCTGAAAATTACTGTTTTAGTTGCAGCCTAGTTGGCCAGAACAGAAACTGTGACAGTTGTTTCCTTTGTCAAACTTAGTGTAGGTTTCAATATATATTTTTATCACCTTTTATTACTACGTAACCATTTTATAGCATTTTATGTTAAATGTCATTGAGCAATAGTTTTTAATGTCATATTTTTTTATGTAACCGGGATCCTTTTTTAATTTATGTATTTGTTAATAGTTTTATGTCAACAGGCAATAGCTTTTTGAGCAATTGAGTCTATATATATATAGATGTATTATTGTATAGTGTCTCCAAGTAGTGTGTAAACACTAGAACAAATTGACACTTACTCACTCAGCAAAATATTTCACCCTAATAAATTCATTTTAGACACTTTTCCTGCAATTATTACTGGAATTAAGACTTTTGGATAAAACCAAATCCTAGTACTGTACATGGCATATATATAGCCTGACTTAAATGTCAATTTTAAAATCTCTTTCAGCTTTTCAGTGCACGAGTTAAAGTGGCGAGGGGCCAAGAGAAGGAGTTGATGCAGGAACTCAGCTATGACTTTGTGAGTGACGAGGAAGATGGACCAGAGGGAAATTGGATCATAAGGTCACCAAGATGGAGGTCCCCAAGGGCCAATGACTTGATGAGCCGTCTACAAAGAAGAATAGATCAGACAAGAGAAGAAGAAGTGCGGCCACGTGTGCCAAGAGTTGAGGCACCTCTCTCAGAAAGGCCCAGACCCAAGGTTCATGTACCTTGGGCCTTAGGGGAAGAGGCTGCAAGAGGTTATGCTGAACCCAACTCAGAGCCAGAGGAGGTGCCGACAGAAACTCCTGTGGCATCACCACCCAGGAGGAGAAGAAAAAGATACCATTGTTTAAATGACGATTCTGAAACTGATTAACTCTTTGGGCTTTTTTTAATCAGTCTATTCCTTAACGTACTGTGAATAGTATTGCTCGTGATAACTTTTTGTTCCTCTTCTTTCTTTCAAGGTTAGAGTTTCATCCAAATTTTTTAAATAGAATTTTTGAATGGATTTTTTCTACAACAGCAGTATTGCTCACATATTAATAGCAATATTATTACTATATAAACATTGAAATAACATCGATTTTTTTTATGTTGGAATGAAAAGGTTCATCCTAAGTAAGTGCATGTATTTATAAACTAAAGATGATTTGCTAAGCAGTGATTGCTATTCAGTACTGAAGCTTTCTTGTATTGTTTTTAAGAAATTAAGGTTAAACTAGACAATGTCATCTTTTTTTTGCAATTATCTAGGAGGAAACTTTTAATCAGTGGCAAATGAAAAACCAGGACAAAATTTTAAATGGCATTTTTTACACTAAAAATTAGTTTACAGTGCGACGCGCCTTACCGTGGCCAACTAACAAAGTTTTTTTTACAAATTGTCCGCCAATCAGGATGTGTGAAGTTGATTGACAGTTACGCCTTTTTGCAAAGGTCGCACAGTTGTAGGTTGAACACCATTGCGTGGGTTGTTGAGTTGACGTATTTACACGTAATAGTCAAATGTGAAAGTTTGTTGGGTGGCCACGGTAAGGCGCGTTGCACTGTAAAAGAGAGTTTTTAGTAATGATAAAAATTTCAGTGTTTTTTTCCTTTACCAGAAACTAAATAATGCATGAGGCACTTCACAGGTCATTAAAATGCAATTAAGGTTTCTGGACTCCTAAAAAAAATTCCCCTATGATTTACGTAACAAGACCTCATTGTTAGCAATGCGTTAAGCTCAAACCGTTTAGTTAATACACCTTATTCCAAAATGGCCGCCATTTTAGTATTCTTTTGTTTCCATGCAAATTGGTCCTTATGGCCTCACTTTCAAACGTCAAATTCAAAAGAATATTTAACCTTGAACGAGGGCAAAAGGGCGAATTTGCATGGAAACAAAAGAATACGAAAATGGCGGCCATTTTGGAATAAGGTGTATGAATCCCCGAATAAAAAGGCAACGTTTTCAATAATATCGAGATATTCAACTTACAAGTATTGTAAATACTGTATAACTTAAATAAAGTTTTGTTGGCTGATAGTTACAATGTCTTCGTTCATTGAACTGCACGAGACAGAAAGTAGTCGACGAAGACGTTATTAGGGCTTCGCTACTTGTCCATTCCTTTAGGAGAGCGTGACGAAGCCCTAAGAACGTCTGCGATAGAGGTTTGTCAAAAAGGAGACTCCTGTAATCCGCGTAGATAGATCTAAGTAAAGACCCCATGTGAAAGGGGAATCCTATGAGACCAAAGCATATAAACGTCCCAAAAGCGTAAACATCCAATAAAACATAAAACAAGTTCGTGTTCAAGAATATGCACACTGAATTTCAGGAACGAGATATAGGCATTGCTACTCTTGATCGTAGTTGTTCGAGTTTTGAATACTGCAGAATACCAAATTCCGCACTGTTATGGGTTGGTGCACGGTTCGCAAATGCAGCGAACACTTGAGATGTGCGTTAGTATTCGGGCGTGTTCAAGTCTGCTAAACCCTTCGTCACTGTCGTATTCGCGTCGCATGCGGACTCGAATATTTGTTGTCATACCAAGATGTTCCTATGACTACTGATCATCATTGTTTGAAGCTGGTCATTATTGGTCTTTTTTAGAAAAGGAGTCGGGGTATGTCGTTTAGAATGTTTCAAAGTATTCCAAGGTATTCTATTTGAATTCGGAAAAACAGTCCGGATTCTAAGTAGAATATTCGAGGTGTATGTCGCGTCGTGCGTCCTTGCATACTTCAGGATATTATCGTTCACTCCACGTGTGCGTATCCGTATTCGGGCAAAGTCGGTCGCGAATATGTGCCTTTTTGCGCAGTGAAATTTACTGTGATCTGCCTTTTAGCCTTCATTTAGACCCAACTTTTGAGATTTTCTTCCTTAAACTTGGCTAAATTTTAGTAGGTGAGCAAAGGCCTCAGAGTACGGCTCATTATGATCATTCAGAAACTACGATGAAATTATATATGAATGGATCATATATGAATTGCGAATATGAAATCAGTTTCAGAAACTGTTAGTATTCAAATTAATCCATTTTTTAAAGGCCCACCTTCAACTGACTGGCTTTGTGTGTCGTAGAACAATTTTCATACATGAAAATCCAACCAAAGCTGAAATTTATCCAATCAGATCGCTGTGATAAGCAATGCGAATTTCCATAACAAAAACAAACGTTCGAAAAGCCTGTCGGTTGAAGGTGGGCCTTTAAGCCTAGAAATCAGATTAGCTGAGTTTTGTTTTAGTGCTCCTATCTCACTAGATGGGGAAAAGGCGCGGTTTAGGGCAAAAAACAGTGCGATTCGTGTATAAATTGCACTGCTGAGAGCCAATCAGATGGAGACGATCAACGACGATTTCTCAATGAATCTAATAAAAACAAAAAATCTACTGAATTGTACCTTTTTAAACTCATTTTTTATTCCAGGAATGCAATGTACTTGGTGAAAAAAAAAGGGGGTTTCATTACTTCACAAATGTTCGAAGTGAACAACAACAACAAAAAAAAAAAACAAAACAAAAACAAAACAAAACAACCGACAACAAAATATTCCCAATCTACATCTAAGTCGGAATCTATATCTAAATCTCGATGTCATTGACTCTAGATGACAGAGCTAATGGTGGCACTTCTGCTACTGTTACGGACGCAATGATGAGTGACAGAACCAATTATTTAAAGAAAGCTAAACTTTATAATGTACATCAAATAAAAATAAAGATGTACTAAATAAATGATAACCAAGTGGAGCTCAGAAAGAGTGCTCAGAAACCCTTGCTCACCGAATAATCTTCTGGATCTCAGTGGCAAGGGGTCTGGTTCGCGCGATGTCTCACGGTTCAAATCCCATCTGAAGTAGTAATGTGCTTGTGATTATTCTAACTTGTTTATATATGTGACAAAAAAATACCGTTTTTCTTCATTCCTACCACAGTGAGAGTATGCGCTCTTTCAAAATTCTTACAAATTAAAATAAAAGCGGAGACCTATCCAATTATACGTGTTGACTGTTGAGCTTCTAACGACGTCTTCAATTACATGGAGCTGGAAAGAAAAACAGAAAAAAAATACGGAATCTGAATAATAGATTTTATACTGACTAAAAACGGACAGAAACAGTGTGAAACTTCCCGTTGTCAAAGGACGATTGACTGTTAAAAGACCGACTATCGTGAACAGACGGACTCACTTGCCAACGACAAACAGACTTACGAGGGAATTAAACGACACGCGACGACAGCACTTAAACGAAAAATAAAGAAATGGTCACATCAGCAATAACTTTGCTGAACACTATTTATAGCGGTAACCCATCGATGCGAGAAATCCTGGTTTTATAGCCGTGGCGTCATCGATGGTTGTACGTACGTGCGTACGTATGTGACCATGCAGTATTACGCTAGTTTGACACCTGTCAAAACAAAGTATTTACTGACCACTATCACGTGACCCTATCGCGAGCTCAGGCTTAGAGCTCACCGAGGTCAGCTGTTATTTTGAAAGTTGACCGCTAACCAGGTACTGTTTTTCGATTTGATTGCAGGCTGAACCCATGTTAACTCACCTAAACATAAACGAGGCCTCATTTTTTTGGGCGCTTTCTGTGACTCGACGCGGCTACACGGCCATACTACATAAACTATAGGAAATCATCTTCAGAGTCAAATGATAGCGGAGCTCCGCGCGCGCGTGCGGAGCACTATTGTTAAGAAAATATGGTAACCCATCCATGCGAGAAATCTTGGTTCTATAGCCATGACGTCATCGACCGTCCGTACGGACGTACGTCCACTCCTACATGTAAGACAATGTGACCAGTATTATGCAAGTTTACAGCATACATCTTTGATATTGCACATACATGATTTGATCAATTGACACCTGCCAAAACAAGGCATCCGCTGACCAATATCACGTGACCATATCGCGGGCTCAAGCTTAGAGTTCACCGAGGTCAGCTGTATTTTTTTGCAAGTTGATCGCTGAACATGTACTGGTTTTTGATTGGATTGCAGGCCCAACCCATGTTAACTCACCTAAACATAAGCGAGGCTTCATTTTTCGCCCACTTTCTGTGGCTCAACGCCGCTACAGGGCCATACTATAGTTCTTACACAATGAACGCTTTTCGTGTTCAGGTGGAAAACAGTTTGGAAGATGTTTTCTTTCTGCTTTTTTTGCTGGTTTCAATCCAGTTTGACATATCATGATATCTGTGGTCCACACTGATGGTTACGCAGTTATTCATGTCAAGCATCGGTGGGATATGTGTTTATTTTTAATGAACTGAGATGGAAGAGATACTTCCAGGAAGTCTCCAACAGGCCTGCACCTGAAAATCCGCCCGTTCTTACTGAAGGGCCACTGCTCAGCATCCGAACAGGACATATCACCATGGCAGAGGTCAAGAGGTCCTTGAAAGCTCTGAAGAACGGGAAAGCTGCTATCACTCTACTCTGAAGATGAGTTCCCCTGGGTTGTCGAAACGTCAGTTAATGTCATCCTAAAAAGTCTTTGTCAGGAATAAACTCACCCGGATGGTTGTATTTCACAAGAAGTACATGACCTTGAAGCGTGTATCTTGCAACTCTTTCCTTGAAACAAAGCTGAAGATTTTATAACACCAATTTAATGCCCAAATATGGACAAAAATATGATCGAGGCTGCACGAGCGGAAAAATGCACGAGCTAGGTTACATCCAAGTAAGGAAATTTTAAATTCAAAAAAGCCCCAGCTCTGAACCATAGTTAAACGTTTCAAGGTCATGAGCTTCTGATGTCACTTAATTACGTTATCTTAGAATAATGTTGTTTTTTTTTTTTTTGGGGGGGGGGGGGGGGGTTATTATTTCAGCTACAATGTATTGATTGTAATTCAGCATTTGAAGCAAACCTATTACAATAAGTGAAAAATGTGATTCACTTAAGATAATTATGAAAAAAAAACATAACCTATTATTTTTATTGTGAACCACTGGAAGACCGCAGAAGGATCGTTCTGTCTTTTAGTTTCATTTTATTTTTCTGCTAGCCGTATAAGACAAATGAGGTTAGTATTATGAATTGAACAATATTTTCGTTTTGTTTGTCCAGGATAAGTGTGAAGTAGGTAGTATGGTAATTTTTTTTTTCTTGTGCTTCTGTTGATCGCGCTTTACGTTACGAGGCGAGTTACGTTGCACTTTTTTTAAGAGTGTGGATGAGATGTGAAAGGGGTCATCTAAATTAAGCTGATCAGTACTGGCTAATAATAATAACCATCATCATCATCATCATCATAATAATGTGCTGTCATCTTGTCCAATTTGAAGTATTAGGTGGTCTGAGGAGGCTCTGTCATCTCCGCACTTAAAGCGTACGTCTCTTTGTAAAAGTTGAATTCTATTTTGGATGGAGAACAAATAAGCGACACAGGAGTACGAATTGAAAGGCAGAACAAATTTGTCTTAAGGAACCGTTCACGATCTCTCTGAGATTCAATATTTAGCTAAAGCGCTTCTAGTTTCATCGGCGTGTTGCAGTACTTGTTTAAGTCCCCTTAACGTAATGGGTTGCCTTCATGCACCATAACTCTCTTTGACATTTCACCGCCAGGTCGATCGGAGAGAATAGAACAAACCACAACATGTGTCTCTTCCCTACTCTTTCCGAATAGCATGTTGGTGCTTTATCGTCCTAAGACGCTTGTTCTTTGATGGGTTGGAAAATGGGGTCTATGTTTGAAGTCTTTATCCGACAGGCCTTCAAAGTCTAACTATTTGCAAATGAAATTATAGTAACACAACATCTTCTCCTGAGTTATTTAAAGGGAAAGTACGGTCTAGAAAATTTTTCTCTAAATTACTAAAACGTTTCCCCAGGAATTCGAAAATAATTGCCGTTTTGTCCAGTTCCCTCTAAAAAATGTGACAAGAGCACTTTAAAAGTGCCTCTTTGGTGATTTGGAAAGCGCCATCTTCGATATGAAGTGTTATGACGTAGCAATAGTCAACAAACGTGTTGGACCTTACCAAGTTGTTCGTTCCCCGATCACTTTCTTAATGTTGTGTGACCTTTCTTCTCCAAGAAGTTCAAATGTAAGATGAGCTATGTAAGCGGTCTTGTGGTTCAATAGCTAGTAGGCCAAGTAGGCCAAAAGAGCAACAGAAACTCAAGTCACTTAATACCTGTAGATTCTCTCTGGTCAATCAAAATAGGCGGCAAAAATCAGCCAGAGCAATTGTAAACGAGACAAAAACCTTTAAAAGTATCGGTTTCAATCAACGAATAAATCTCTCACTCCTTTCTACTATCTCTCTATCTCTATCTTGTTTGTCTTCCCTATCATCCACTCCTCTCTAGGTCATTTCCGTAGAATACCTCATATCCCAGTCCGACAAAAAGTGACAAAACGCACACTTTAAAGTACAATTTAGATCAATTACACTTAAAAATCGGAAAAAGTAAAGGCTAACCTGATATTATAGATGGGATTGAATCCCTTATCGCCTCTGTCATTTTCATACGTAAGAGCATCACAGTCCTGTTCATTAAAAGTCCCTTTCTTGTCTATGCTGTCCACTCTGTCACTGGCCACAATTTCATACATAGGGATCTCATTCTTCTGTCGGTCAGAGAGATTGTAATCTTTAACCTCTGTGTAGAGTCCGTTTTCATCTGTTAAGCACTCTTCATTTGTTATAATGATGCCATTGTATAGCCCACTGCAAGTACATTAATTACGAGGGTGTTTCATGAGATAATTCCACCTTTCATCATAATTTTGCATGCCTATAGCCAATAGACTTTTTTGCAGATACGGAGGCCATTTTGATTTCTATTGTTTCAAAAGACATTATGGGATAATCAAGGGGCAATTTAATGTGTATTTGCCCCCTGCACATCCCATAATAGCTATTCGAAACAATAGAAATCAAAATGGCCGCCGTATCGGTAATAAGGCCCATTTTTCATCGTAATTTGGTATGCCTATAGCGTTTTCTTAGACATTGCTCGCACAAAACAACATGCACCAAGATTTACACAAATGTGTCTAGTCCCCGACAGCGTTAGAATAGTGTTTATTATTAAGCCAAGTTTTGAGCGAAAATCAACAATACACCAAATCGACTCACTCAATTTTGAACCCAATTCAAACCCTTTGGGAATAAAACGTTTAGTTCTAGATATTTCCATACAATTAATATAATTAGAGATCTTGGTGTATTACCTATGTTCTGCTTTATGATTGGCAAAGCTACCTCAGGGGGCAGATAAACGGTACTTTTCAACTCAGGGACTGCCATGGGAAGTTCTTTTGTTCTTTTTGTGTATCCATGGGAATAACCCTAGGGTACTTTCTGTCTAGGGAAAGCGGTTGCACACAAAAACTTCCTTGCCCGTGGGCAAACGCTGTTTATCATTGTTGCTAATCAAGGCTCCGCTCGTGCGCAAATGATGCAACTCGGGCCACAAATAAACAATATGCCCTCAAAAGGTCAAAACGTTGTCCTAACAACGAAAAAGATCCAGTTTCATTTATTTGAGCTCTAACATTCAGCCGTACCGTCTAACTCTTTTTTACTAACACGAGCGCCGGCCTTAAACATTATACTTACGTTAGAAATAGGTGGTTTGCAATCAATCGCTAGAGACACAGAAGACAATGCTGCAATGTACAATTGCTGGTGAAAGAGCAAAAGGATCTAATACGAGACCTTTCCTTTTCGTTCACCAACATGGCGGCCGATGACGTAACGTTAAAACCACCTATTCTCTTCAAAAACATCCACAGCATAATGTTATTGTTTTGGAAAAAAAGTCACTTAGCCCTATTGAAATTACCTTGCAGAGCATGCGTGCACCAAGTCGGACCCAACTCCAACGTAACCATGAATAAAACGTCCAATCGCTCGCGCATCAGGCAAAGATAACTCATAACCTCAAGATAAATTTGTGCACATTTTCCTTCAGGAAAACAAATACAAATCGTTTTCCTTAAGCCGGTTGCACGTTATTCGAAAATAGCACGCCGCTAATTCCGCCGCGAAGAATTCGCCCGTTGTGCGAGGATAGTTTTCATGCGCAATTGCCGCAGCGAAAATAGCGCTGAATATCAAACTTGCTTAATATTTTATTCGCCGCGAACGTTTCTGAAGAAATTTTTTCCTGAACGAACTTTGCTGGAGAGGATAACCCTTTGTCGCCATTACGCATGGCCATCACTTCAGGGTTAAAATGAAAGTTGTTAATTAGATATGCTGCTGGGGATATATCAGGAGTAATGCAAAATATTTCATCTTATTCATACTGAGTTCACGGAAAATTTCTTTGCTCTCACTGAATCAATGTGTTAGTTTCTTTTCATGGTACAATCAGTGGTTCTACCTTCCTAAAATTCAAAAGCACTAAGCTTGAGAAATTAATTAAGATTCTCGGTGGCAAATAAATATCCAAGACGATGGTGTGGCTTCCACACTTCGTGTAAGCCACACAATAACAGCGCTAGGTTTGCGGAAAGCGACACTGGCGCTAAATATGCTTGAATACTTCGCGGCGAAAATGTTTTTGCCTAGTGAGCGGGCGGCTTTAGGATTTTGGTTTTATAAAAGCAAATTAATGCTCTTCAAAATCTTACCGGTCATAGCAAGGATTATCTAATGAGAGCGTAGGAGCGTGGCTCGGAGTTCTGAAATAAAACAAAGTTCATAAATTTTTAAGACAGAGATGGTCATCACACTTTGTTTTTTTTTTCTAATTTCAAGAAACTGAAATTAAGATGGGCCATAGGAAGTCAAAGCGAAGGTAACTTCATTTTTCAACTGAACTAAGGTTCTTTGGATCAATGCAGCAAAATGACTTAGAATCCTAAGGCTTGCACTGCTACTATATCTGTTGGTACTTTTCGTGTACCTTAGCTTGGGCTCAAGAATAGAGTGTCGGAGTCTGCTGATTACTAGCAGAAAAAAACAAGAAAAAACATTCATGAAGGGCAGGGAACCCGCAAACGCGTGCGGAGCCAATCACTGCGGTGCCACATGGTCTCGCTTTATTCCTTCTTACCTGTCATA